>NC_057756.1:3081823-3104837 GCF_004010195.1 Chiloscyllium plagiosum | reverse complement strand
CCTCATTCTCTTCCCCCTCCCTCTCCCTCACGCCCCTCCCCCACCCCCATTATTCTGAGCAAATCTCATTTGGGCATGCTTAACATTAATATCACTCTATGGTTTGCCTGTGATCGAAATTCGTTTTGTTTTCTATCAAAACAAAGTCAAAACCTATGGTCATACAATTTTGTATTGCAAGAAGTGAACGGCAACAGCACTTTCTCTAATGCTTCAGTATCAAGAAAATTTAAATATAGCATAATAGTTAAAAGTCAGATTCATGACTGCTATCAAGGAACAAAGAGGACAAAGAGAATTTACAGCCCTGGAACAGGTTCTTTGTCCTTCAAAGCCTGAGATGATCCAAATCCACTATCTAAACCTATCGCCCAATTCATAAAGCTCTGTATCCCTCTGGTTTACACATTCGCATGCAGCTGTCCAGATGCACATTAAACGAATCTGCCGTGACTGACTCTGCTGCCTCTGCTGGCAACGTGTTCGAGACACGTTTAACTCTCTGTGTAAAGTACTTTCCGCCCGTATCCGCCTTAAATATTTCACCTCTCCCATTGAAAGCGTGATCTCACGTTATTGAATCCGTCAACCTAGGAAAAAGCTTGTCTCTATTCATTCTGTCTGTACCCTTCATGGTTTTGTACACCTCAACCAGATTTCCCCCCAACCTCCTTTTTTCTACTGAAAACAATCCTAACCTACTCGACTTCTCTTTATAGGTAGCAACTTCCTTATTAGGCCTCATCCTCGAAAACCTTCTGTGGACCCTCTCCAAAGCGTCCACGTTCTTTTGGTAATGTGGCAACCAGAACTGTACTCTAAATACGGCCAAATCAAAGTCTTGTACAATTTTAACATGACCTGCCAGCTGTTATACTCAATACCTCTTCTGATGAAGGCAAGCATACAATATGCTTTACTCACCACGTTATCCAACTGTGCTGCCACCTACAGGGTCCAATGCACCTCGATTCGCAGATCTCTTTGCTCATCGACTTTCCCCAAGGACCTTTCGTTTACAGTATACTTCGCTCTGGAATTAGACTATCCAAAATGCAGCACCTAACATTTGCCTGGACTGAACTCCATTTGCCACTGCTCCTCCCAACTCTTCAGTGTATCTATATTCTCCTGTATTCTCCTGTATTCTTTGACAGTCACCTATGCTTTCTTCTACTCCAGCAATCTTCGTGTCATCTGCAAACTTACCGATCACACTAACAATGCCTTCTTCCTTCATTTATGTATATCACAAACAGCAATGGCCCCAGCACTGATCCCAGTGGCACGCCACTGGTTAATTTTCTTCATTTCGAGCAACTCCCTTCAACTACTACTCCCTGTCTCCTGTTGCTCAACCAGTTCTTTACGAACAAATCAACGGAACACCCATGGGCTCACCGATATCGGGACTCATAGCAGAAGCAGTAATGCAATGGTTAGAACAAACAGTGTTACCACAAACTCAACCCAAACTCTGGGTCAGATACGTTGGTGACACCTTTGTAATCATTAAAAACACGGAAATAAAGAATACACACCGGATCATCAACTCCACACTCACAGGAATCCGATTCACGAGAGAGGAAGAAAAGGACAACCAGCTCCCATTCCTAGACGTGAGGGTACAGAGAACACCAAACGGAGAATTCACCACTAAGGTACACAGGAAAGCCACACACTATACAAGGTATTCGCCAAAAACGGATATCCTCGCAATTTCATCAACAGATGCCTAAGGGAAAGACAATGGAACGAAGATATGCCGCAACCCAAAGGACTAGCTACACTACCATACATCAAGAACATCTCTGAAATGACAGCTAGACTACTGCGACCACTAGGACTTATAGCAGCACATAAACCAACAGCCACTCTCAGACAACAACTCTCCAAAACGAAGTACCCGATACCCAGCCTGAGCAAAACTAACGTAGTGTACAAAATCCTATGCAAGGACTGCACAAAACACTATATAGGACAAACAGGAAGACAACTAACGATCCGCATCCACGAACATCAACTAGCCACGAAACGACACGACCAGCTATCCCTAGTAGCCACACACGCAGACGACAAGCAACATGAATTTGACTGGGACAACACTACCATTATAGGGCAAGCCAAACAAAGAACAGCCAGGGAATTCCTAGAAGCTTGGCACTCATCCACAAACTCCATCAACAAACACATAGACTTGGACCCAATATACTGACCACTACAACTGACAACCGGAAGCGGCAGGGACAGGCCACTTTCAATGCCGGAGGAAACACCACAGAAGCGCTTCACAGGAGGCTCCCAAGCACTGAGGATGTCACAAAGGCAGGGGACGAAACGTTTGCAACAAAAACTTTCAGCTCGGCGAACAGAACCACAGTAACGACCACCCGAGCTACAAATCTTCTCACAAACTTTGAAGTTCTTTATCCACCTAATTAGGATACACTGCACACCATGTGTCTTCATTATCGTTTGATAAAAGCATTTGTTCACTTTTCTTTAGCAATTACAATTGAACGGTCATATTGATTGAACAGGTTTGTAATGTAGAGCTTTATGTTTCAGTTTATTCTGCTGCGTATACAACATTGTTCTTCTTCCCTAAAATGTCGTATTCAATCCCATCATTGCGCTTCTTGGGGAAAAAAAGTCACTAAACCCGAAATACGAAAGCATTTCAATAGCTCTGTGGTGCAAATTGTCAGAATGTTCATTCTTACCATTTGTTTTTCCAGTTGTCTGCAGTTCTAAAATTAACAAAGAAAGTAATCGGATTGAGCATTTTACTGTGCATGATAGATATATAACTGTAAAGGAATTATTGTTACAGATTTCTGAATCTGCGAGGACCTCTGCCGCACTGCTTTTGACATTGCACTCTCAGGTGAATTTAGGGGAGCTTATGCGTTTTATTTAGAAAATGCATGCGTTGTACATTTATGATGGAAGCCTTCAGCTAATACTCTCTTTTTCTTTCACAACACTTACTGAAACTTGTGAACTCAAATCCAAGAAGCTGGGGAAGCAGTGTTCTCAGATCTCGTGTTTTACTTTTAAAACATCAAAACAAAATGTACATTTCAATTGACTTCGGATTGAAAGTGCTGCGAAACACACGCACCAATCATCCATGACGTTTTGAATAGTCTCCCAGCTTTAGCAATTTAAAAAAAATCACACTCTTCCTGGCCTCACGTCATGTTTTTATTTTATCAAATTGTTAGTAAATTTTAGCATATTTTATTAATGTCGTTTTTATTACCTTTAGCACAAGTACGCAGCCTTTCCTCTGTCGTAAGTAAATAATAATTCAAAACTCAATAAAGCATTTTATACTAAAACACCAAAATACTGTGCTTCCAGTTAAGTCTATGATATGGGTAACTGATGTCCTAAAATTCAATAATCCTAGCAGAAAACTCTCTGGCACTCCGTCAATTAATTCATTAGATTTCATCATAGTGTTGGATCCCAGCCAATATAACTCGGAAACGTTTATACCGGCCACATCCCAGGTTCCATATATGATAATAAGGTGGCATTATGTGTAGCAGACCACCATCATACCTCCCTTTCTTTGTCAACTAATAAACTGCAGATAAGAGCTCAGAGGACAAGTCCCAACATATGTTGGCTGCGGTTATAACTGTGATGATAGTTCAATCTTGGTTGACCATAGATACTGTCACATTTACTTGCAGGATTTATCCACTCTCTTAGCTATTCCTTTTGCTTGCCATCTTATCACAGTCCATCCACTTGAATCTGGAAATGGCAGTGAAATCAATCATCAACATGTGCAGATTGTCACTCTCTTCCATAATATTAGATTCTCTTCAATATCATAATTATTACATGACTAAAACTATAGTTCTACAATTAATTACTTCCTCGCCGATCTAACATCAATTCAATGTTTAATTATTTTACTCCTTTTTTCGTTCAACTAATTGAATTGCATTAAAAACGAACATGTTAAAACCAGCTTTCTTAATAATACTGCAATATTTACTATTATACGAACCCACGTTAGAATCCATACATTGTCAACATCTTCAGAAGGATTAGAATAATTCCAATTACTCACTTAGATCCAACTTCTCAGTTTTGAAGTATGTATGTTTCACCCAAATCCCACAATATACAAAGGATTGAGAATGTAAAACCACTCCAGTCACCATCAGATTTGAATTCATAAAGTTCACAACACGATCTACTGGACCATCCAAAAATAAACTCCTTCATATTAACATATATAACTGGTTATTATTCTCGCATAAAATTCAAGTCATGAATGTCCAAATTAACAATTTCTCAAACTTTCTTTAAAACAACTTAAATCTCCTATTTGCTGTCTCGCATTTTTACTTTGAAACTGATTAACAAACCAGGAAGAACAATTTCCGGAACAAATTTCAGTCTTCCTATAATAGAAATAAGGCAACACTTGCTGGTATGTGACCAAATGCTGTTTTGTGCAGTTTGCAAACCGGTATTTTAATTTATTCAATTCCAGATTGTTGCTGATCAATCTTCAATGTGATATGGAGATATTAATCTCAACATTCGTGATAGTTATGAAGACGGTGACGATGTTGGAATTGATTAGGATGACAACATCTCCAGTTTGTTCACTTCATAATGCTTGACCGAATTCTTACTTTGATACTTTTTTTTATCTCTCTCCCCATTTTTCACAAACAAGCAATGACTATTCTTAATTTATTAGACATCATCTAAAAGTTAAGGAAAACGACAAGTTTCACTTCACAGACACTTCCATTTGTCTATCATATTCAACAATGTATTTGCAAAGTCAAGGACTGATTAAGGATAGTCAATATGTTTTTTTGCGAGGCAAATCATGTCTCACAAACTTTATTGAGTTTTTTGAAGAAGTAAAAAAGAGGATTGATGAGGGCTGAGCGGTAGATGTGATCTATATGGAGTTTAGTAAGGCATTCGTCAAGGTTCCCCATGCGAGACTGATAGCATGGTTGCATGTCACGGAATACAGTGAGAACTAGCCATTTGGATACAGAACTGGCTCAAAGGAGGCCTGTGACCAGTGGATTGCCACACAGATCGGTGCTGGGTCCTCTACTTTTTGTCATTTAAGTTAATGATTCGGATGTCGACATAAGAGGTACAGTTAGTAAGTTTGCTGATGACAACAACATTGGAGGTGTACTGGACAGAGAAGATGGTTACCCGAGATTACAACGGGATCTTTAACAAATGGGCCAATGGGCCGAGAAGTGGCAGATGGTTTTTAATTCAGATAGATGCGAGTTGCTGCATTTTGGGAAAGCAAACTTTAGCAGGACTTAATGGTAATGTCCGAGGAAGTGGTGCTGAACAAAGAGACCTTGGACTGCAGATTCATAGCTATGTAAAAGTGGAGTCGCAGGTAAATAAAATTGTGAAGAAGCCGTTTGGTATACTTTCTTTCATTGGTCAGAGTATTGAGTACAGGACTTGGGAGGTCATGTTCCGGCTGTACAAAACATTGATTAGGCCATTGTTTAGTGTTTGGAGGAATATGGGCCTGGTGCTGACTGGTGGGACTAGATTGGCTTGGGATAGCCTGTCGGCATGGACGGTTTAGACCGAATGGTCTGTTTCCATGCTGTACATCTCGAGAACTTTATGACCTCATTCATAAACTTTAGCTACTGCTGATCTGCTCCATTCGTTCCTGTTCTTTATTTTTATGTTTTCATGTTCTCTCTTCCATTCTCTCTTCGCTGCATGAGAACATCAGGCATCTCACAACTCTAATTCCTCGTCGTCGACCTCGTAGCCTTCAAACTGCAGGAATCGGATCTCCCAGACACGTATGTAGCTGCCTTTGAAAACCTGGCCTCGGAAACAACGGCCTCCAATGTCACTGCCTCAGAACGTTCGGGTGTGGAACTCGTAGCCTCAGAACAGACCAGGAGGGATCGCACAAGCGTACTTTGGCAGCTTTCCAGCCAAGCATGGAAGTCCCTTAACTATCGTGCCAGCCTGATGGGTCAAACTGGAGTCTGCCCCGTCTGGCGTGGCTATATCTCAGTAGCCCAGCTTGGTCTGCGTCCACCTTTATGTTGTGGTCTCTCGTCCTGCAATGGCCTCAGCGTAGTCTTCTCATCGCGAGATGATTCAACAGTGATCTCACAGGCGAGTGAAAAATGAGGTAAAGCCAGACAGAGTCGGGAGGCAAGGCTCCATTTGGGCTGAATGCTATATCTGCAGCTACATTCTCCCGTTTAGTAGCATTTATGAGCTTGCTCGATACTGTTCTCAGATCTTTAGCAAACAATTGTGTGAATTTTGTAAAAGAAATCATCTGAACTGCAGCATTTGTGGTTGGGGAGTTATTAACGTTTGTTAGTGTGCCCCCAATAAGCTAAGGTATTTATCATGATCATGGAAGCAGGACACCCGGTCCATCGAGTCCACACCAACAATCTGAAGAGCACCCTACCATTGCCTAGCCCTGTAACCCTGGGTTTGCCATTGTAAATCCACGTGGTCTGCGCATTCTTGGATACTGCGGGCAATTTGGCAACACCAATCCACCTAACCTACACAAATTTGGCCTATGGGAGACACGTGAGCATTCGAAGGAAACACATACAGTCACAGGCAGTATACGCAACTCGATAGCGGTCGTCATCTGAACTTGATATTGACCTAATTCCCAGGCAATGTGAGGCAACAGTGTGAAACAATGAAACATAATTATGCCCAGATTGATGATTTAAAACTTCTTGTATCTTGGCAATGCTGTTAACCAGATACGTTGAAACATTTTGTCTCCCTTTGATTTGTGCCTTATATTCGTTGAACTATTATCGACAGGTGAGTTGCGCACTACACCTTTCCAAACCAATGAATTGTGCTTGCAGCAACTACCAACACGATTATTCCACTCAACTTTGTTGTTAACAAGAAGTCTCATATCCTGCTCGTGAGAGTTTCAATGATAAAAACACCATTGCATTTCACGTTTGGCAGTTAGATTGTTTCTCTTTGTGGATGTCTATTACCATACATTTATGTTGTGCAAATGAGACTTTTCACTTTTCAGCCCAAGTCTAGGTTTCATTTAGATAGTGTATGCATTTAGAGATGGTCTGGTTCTCTCCTTGAAGAACCCAAAATCTTGTTGAACATTGTGCAATTCCCGCATCAGACAACATGATGTAGGAAATCTCATTGCTGTATTAGTGCATAAAGCTTCAGCTGAGGATACAGCGATAGGAATTCATGCTTAGTTGCCGTGGAGATGAAATAAGAGATCTCCAAAAAGCACAACAGGCTTTCTCGGCGTCAGTAAAGACTGGAATGAGCAGAGAGTGGTTCCCCGTTTGCCTTTGACTGCAGTTTATCTAAGTATTCCTGCTGCCTCCTTCAGATCAGTGCTCCCTTGATATCGATTCTGGCACTTACTACTCAGCTCAGGTATTCAGCTGTCTGTTTTTGTTTGAACCAGTGCTGTAATAAGGTCAGGAGTTGGTTTCCCACAGCACGATCCAAATGGCTGCAAGTGGGCATTTTCCTTTTACTGAGCAGGCGCTGGTGGATTGCTCTGCTGACAGCACATTTTATCACTTCTCCAATGATCGAGAAAAGAATGATGGGATGTTAATTCACAATATTAGATTCTATCTGCTTTATGCTACACGCTTACATGAGCAATATTTTCATATTGTACAGCTGATTCCATTTTGCAGTTGTGTTAGAACAGCTTGTATAGCAAAGCAGTACAGTCTGTTCAACTTTATTGGTGGAATATTATGATGAAGGACAAAAGTGCTTGTCGTCTTTGTAAAACTTTTAACTTTGCTGGTTTCACATAGAATAAACACACTGTCCAACGATTGACGCCAGTCATGTTCGGAATCTCTAGAGACAAGACCTTGTGACACTGTTTCGAGATCGTTGAAGATGAAGGAATTGCTAACAGAATGATTAAGCAGGCATATATGGCACTTGCGTTTATTGGTCGTGGCATACATTGGTAGAGCACTGACATTATTTTTGAGCTAGCAAAACTGTTATTAATGCACCGCTGAAGTAATATATGCTAATGGAAGGAAGTGATCGAAGAAATGTCACTGCACCCGAGAGATTGATGCCACCTTCACTTCACAGATGCTGCTTGACCTGCGAATTTTCTGAAGAGTTTCTTTTTTTTATCCCCATTGCAACGGACAGAGGACCGAAACGATTCACAAGGGGGTTGCTTCGGTTCGAGCAATTTTAGCTGTCACAAGATATTAGCAAGGGCGTGAGTTTAACATAAGATCAACAATGTGTCAGCTGACATTATATTTGTAAGGATGTATACGGACAGGAACAGAGGTAGTTGTTGCCCATAATTTAACTGTAAATGAGAAGCTGGCAATTTTTAAACTGCAAAGAAAGTATCTTCAGACGTGATATTGCATGTAAATGGAATTCCTCAGATAGCTCTCAAATAATATAGGAATTACGAGAAAGAAGCAGAATGCTTCAGAAAGCATAATTTGGAAATAATCAAAATAGGACCAAAGAAATTTATTAAGCAAGTGAAAATAAGGTACTGGAGCAAATTATTCCAAAGAAAACAAATGTTTCAATATGTGTGTGAAGGAATAAAAGAGATTTATGAAGACAAATTTGTTTCCTACATATTCACAAAGAGAGGAATTCATAATTGGTTTAAATATATGACTGTCCACGTTAATGTATATTTTGCTTATTTGTCAAAAGCAGAACACAAGTAACATGACAGATATTTTGTGAAACACAGAGTTTAATGAGTAGAGGGGTCTGAAGGAACTCAGAATTATCAGAAAATGTTGTGGAGAAATTGTTTGCATTGAAATAAGATAATTCACAAGAGCCTAATCATCAATAAAGAAAGAAAGAAAGAAAGAAAGAAAGAAAGAAAGAAAGAAAGAAAGAAAGAAAGAAAGAAAAGATTAAAGGAAAATCTGTGTGACAAGGCTTGGGTCTTGTTAATCTGTATGTTAATCTGTATAAGAGGTTGTAGTCAACTTAATAAAGAGTCTTTGATTATCATTTCGAGTTTGAAGTCGAACATGAAGATTGCTCTTGAAAAAAAAACTGTTGTCGTGTGTTCAATATATTAATTCCTTAAAGCTTAAATTCACCTGCATCATTCAGTAAATTCTTCAATCTGCGTATTTCTGAAAAAAAAAGTAATGATTAAGTCTCAGGTTTTCTCCATTTCGCTATTGAGGAGGTAGATATCCAATACTTTGAAAAAAAAATCCATGCCTAGTATTTCCATTTCATGATGTCTGTGTTTAAATTATGAAATACTACAACTTCATGTAAGCAAATGTAACGACTCTCGCGTGACTTTCCTGTAATTCCTTTCACTTTTATGAAAAACCTGTTTCAATCCACGTTGACTTTGCAGAGCTTATTAACTTGATAGATTGAAGAGACAAAAAGAGTCAATCAAAGTAGCTGCATTAATCACTCCCACTGGAATTTCCCCAGTCGTGAGTTGGCACTCAAAATTGATCTAACAATGGGGAAAGATAAATGTGTGTTCATCTTCCGCAAAATGTACCACACTCTTGCGTAAGAGATCCGCTAGACTGCATTTCCGCCCATCCCTTGCGATCAGCAACTGGTTAGCTACTGTATCTCTCAAAATTATACCTCTTGTGCTTCTCCCCCTGTTCTTTCACAGTAACTTTACCCACAGATGTTAATTCTTTTATATGAGAGATCAGGTCCTAATTCCATACCCAGTCCCGTGCCGAGACTGCACACTCTCGTGCAGCTGCTCGGGTCTTCTTGGGGTCTCATTTCTTACCTTCACTAATGCCACTGACTGAGCATCTTTTGACACATTTTTCCCATTATGACTTTATTTAAAGACCAGCACTGTGACTTTTCGTGTTCAACATTTTAGAAATGAAAACAATTTATCCAGTGCCCTTTTGAACCCACTGGCACTGCAATGCCCCACGGCATTACAGTGAAAATATTTGATTCGTTCACCTCCTTTTCACACCCTTCTTTAACATGTGTTTAATTATTAACAGTATTATCTACTCTTGACTTTGGAGTGTGGTAAATCCTCTTCTCCCAACTTCTATTCCTCACTGCATGAAATTCTGGGCGGAAGTCTGTCTTATGCATCAACATGGATTCATCTGCAAATTCCGCAGTGATTTTCACTTTCTGAACTTTCTGATCCTCCACGTGAGTTCTTACCATCTATGGAAAAGAGTTTTTAAACTCCACGAGTGAAATCAGCTCTCGTAGAACCTCAAACGACCAACCTACTTTCAAAGATCGCACCAACCTATAAAAATGACAATGTTTAATACATTCAAACTCAACAGCAGTCTGACCTGACTCATTCTTTGTGCTTCTGAACCGCTGTTTATATGTTTCTGGTAGCAATTCAGAAGCACTTATAGTAGCCTGTTTTAACTCTTCATATTTTTTGATACCATCATCTGACAACGTGACAAATACCCCACAAGTCCTGCCTTCCAGTTTCGTCTGAACTAGCGTTACCCATAAATCCCTGGACTACTCCATCTGACAAGACAATATTACAACTTAAATAAAAAAGGGTTCAACATCTTTCTTATCATAATATAGGAGAGTTTTTACACACTTGTGCATATCACTACATTTTTTCAGTCTCCTTACCGTTAATTTGACTTTGCTGACTAAGTCGCAACTTCACAAGTTTAAATACTTTCTCTGATTGTCTCTCTCTTTCTTCTCTCCCTCTTTCTCTCTCCCTTTACTTACTCTCTTTTTCTCTTCATTTCTCCTATTTATCTTTTATCACCTAGGATCGTTCTCTCTCACATTTCCTCTCTTTTTTCCTCTCTCTGTCTCTTCTCTCTCTGCCTCTCTCTTTGCTCTCTCTGTTACTTTGAATATCTTCGAACTCCATTTTTGTGTAGTTTACATTTTTATTCCTCTACCACGCTTGACTGTTTCTCTGACACACATACGTGTTTGAGTAATTCTCAAATTATTTCAGCTTTACTTTTGTCCTTGGTTAAACTTGAATATAATTTATTTGCTAAAATCTAACAACTTCATTTTTCTTTAAAAGCCTAACTAAGAATAACTAACTTACAAGGATATACAACTCCTTCCCCTAACCTCTGTCCTTCTTTCACTTGTATAATACTAGTACAATAAAGCCCTCATTAACATTTTCCAAAATGTCAAATTTCAAAATCAGACTGCTGTCGAATATTCCCTTTGTAGAGTTGCTCCCCATGTCGATGAAGAGATGCTGAGTAGGTTGGGAATATTTTCATTAGAAAGCTTGAGGTGGGACCTGATTGAGATTTACAAAATCATGACAGGTATTGCCAGTGTAGGTAGCAAGATATCTTCTCCAGAGTGGGGGACTCATTTACAAGGAGTCACAAGTTCAAAATGACAGGGAGAATTTTTAAAGGGAGAAATGCGTGAAAAGTTTTTCATGCAGATGATGGTAGGGGTGGGGTGGATGCCTCGAATGCGTTGCCAGCGGAGGTGGGCGTGGCTGGACTTTTATCGACATTTCATTAGTATTTAAAGAGATATATGAAGTGGCAGGAGCAGATGGATACAGACCCTTATAAAATAGCTGACAGGTTGAGATAGAGGATTTGGATCAGCACAGGTTTGGAGGGCTGGAAAGCCTTTTCCTGTCCTGTAATGTTCTTTGTTCTTTGTTTTTTTGCAGGTGATCAATAGGGCAACACACCATCATTTTCGCAGGGCTGTAAAGAATGGATTACAAATGTAGGCACAACCAGCGACGCCCACATCCCATGAACAAGTAAAATGAAGAAATAAAAAACACAATAACTCCCCTTGCACCTATTCAAAGCGAAAGAGCACACTATTCCCTTCGAACAGAAAAGATAAACGTACTCATTTGTTACATAAATCCAAATAGCATTATGCCAAGGTCCAGAGGAAGAACATTGCATCACTACACTTTTGAAAAAGAATGTATGATCATTAGTTGATATTACCGTGGTCCTTTTCAATCTGTGTTTTTTCTGGAAATGAAAACACAAAATAATTTGCATACATGTTTTATATATTTTAACCTGTTTGATGAAAAACGTGCTATGTGAATAAGATTTATAAACTTAACTTCGCTTGGGTTTGCAAAAGTTGAAACTTTATTGCTGGAACAGCACAGCAGGTCAGGCAGCATCCAGGGAACAGGAGATTCGACGTTTCGGGCACAGGCCCTTCTTCAGGAATCCTGAAGAAGGGCCTGTGCCCGAAACGTCGAATCTCCTGTTCCCTGGATGCTGCCTGACCTGCTGTGCTGTTCCAGCAATAAAGTTTCAACTTTGATCTCCAGCATCTGCAGACCTCACTTTCTCCTGGGTTTGCAAAAGAAAACTTATCAGATCAAAAGTTTGAACGCTCACGTCGGGTTTGAATTCTTACTATTTGCAGAGAAAACAAAATGACCGAATGACCATACCAGTCCTTAATAGTCTATTTCAAAACATAGGTCGCCTAAAATTGCAGCGGTGCCTCAGACTTTCGTGAATCAAAAAAACACACCAATATACATGTTACTTAGTGTATTATATTAAATCTTGCATCACCAGACTAGTTTATTCAGTGTTAATTGAGCGTGTAAATAAAGTTTCGCTGAGGTGGGGAAACTCAGGTGGAAACAGGCATTATTTTGCTTGAAGATGGTCTTAGCCAAAATCTCTGAAACAGGCTGTTTACCAGCAAAAATTCCCTTCCATGCCCAGATGTATTCTTGGTTACAGTACTATTTACAGATCTTTGGTCTTCTCACTGACGCTGAAGTTATCAATGAGCACGAACTATCAGATATTGCAAGGCATCCCTATTTTGCCAAGTCATGTGAGAGTCACCCATTTATATATGTATTTGCTAATCACTTTATTAGACTCATACACATTTTTAATGTGACTAATGTAATTGAAGACAATACACTTAGGTTGTCCTGGAAAACACGTGTCTTCTTGTATGTATTTTTACCAGACCAAAACGACCGAGATGGCAGATCTGAGGACATTCTGGCTATGTTTGCAGCTGATTGAAAAATAGGTAGAAGGATGTGTAGCATTCAGGATTTGGGGAACTGCACAATGATTTGATCAAGTTAGGAGTGTGGGCAAAGGATTTTCAGATGAAAATCAACGTTAGAAATTGTGAAGCCATGTACTTTGGAAGGAAGATTAGTGTCAGGTACCATAACAAAATGGGGAGAAAATTCAGTTGGCTGAAGTACAAAGAGGCTTGGGAGTTCTAGTCCAGGATTCTCTTAACGCAAATTTGTAGGTTTAGTCAGTAGTTCGGAAGACAAATGCAATCATGACAGTTATTTCGAGAGGACTTGAATATAAATAGGAACGTAAATCTGAGGCTCTATAAGGCTCTGGTCAGAGCACTATTGAAGAACTGTGACCAGGTTTGGGCACCATATCTCAGGCAGGATGTAATGGAATTGGAACACATTTAAAGACGGTTCACGAAAATGGTGCCAAGAATGAAAAACTTAACCTTTTAAGGCTTCTGTGTTTATAATTATTGGAATTTAGATGCACAAGGGTGATCTAGTTGAAACAAACTAAATACTCAGTGGTCTGGAGAGAGTAGATGTTTCCATTGGTGGAAGGGATTAGCACCCGAGATCGCAGCCTCAAAGTAAATGGAAGAACATTTAGAATGGAGATGACGAGAAGCTTTTTTCAGCCAAAGACTGATTAATTTTATGGAATTCATTGTCACTGAAGTCTGTGGATGCCAGGTAATTGATTATATTTAATACTGATAGCGGAAGATCATTGTGTATCATGGGTATCAAAGGTTAAGGGGAGAAAGCGTGAGAATGCAGTTGAGAAAATGATCAGTCATGACTGAATGGCAGAGTAGACTCGATGGGCTGAATGGCATAACTTGTGCTACTATAAGAAAGATTTTTTCAAAAAATATATAAGGCGTTTAAATCCAAAACAACATTTGGCATTGTAAATAAATTCGAAGCAAAATATTGAAAAATTCTTGCGGTGGAGGAAATATTCCATTCTTTTCTAATCGTTTTCCCATGATGGGCGTGGGGTGCCAGTCAACCCCTTGGCTTAGCACGTGTTCGGTCATTTTGGATATGGGGTTTAAGTCTGAGATACCGAATTAGCAAAGCAGAGCAAAGGTAGTAGCCAAATGTGTTGGATTCTCTTGATCTATCTCTGCATGTATTCCCAGAATATGCAATAAATTAAACAGGTGAACAGGAAAACGACAGGTGCTCTATCTTAAAATGAACAGCAGAAGTTTTCCGATGTGTAGCCAAATCAGGCTTGCCGGCAAAGGCGGTCAAAGCCAAAGAACTGCTAACTGATATAATGTGAATGTTGGCCATTGTCCAGCAACAGAAGCGTGCAATTTGAAAAAATTGGAAACTCAGTCCACTGGAAATGTATTCTTTGTTATCTTCACCAGATTGAATGGAAATAGATGCTCTGGGGACACTGCATGTTCAACGGGATTCCGGATTTGATTAGAAGAATGAACAACACTGTCGGGATCTCATTGCCCAAACATCAAATATTTCTAATTGATGAAGCAAAGGCGCATTGGCAACAGGCTGCGCAACACACTTTGTCAGAATTACAGGAGTTGGGAATCTTATTTTCTTCAGAGAGTATGGGAGATATTATGGAACTATTTAACCGGTCTCGGAGATTGCAGAACGCCCAATTTTTTGTCCGAAACTGCAAAGGAACATTGATTCATGGGAGCTAATAGATCTAAATGTGAATAATGCTTTGTTTTGGACCATAAGCCCAGGAATGCGTTCTAAACTGATAAACATCGATTAAAAAGTAACAATTTCAATGCCACAGATTTTGTGGACGACATTGCCCTGTAATGTGCTTGATCAGAAGAAACTCGCTGATGAGAAGAATTGTCCACACAAATAGGATAGTACATGGCAATTTTTCAGTGACATGGCCATAATTTATTTATGGCTGGAAAGCGGAGTCGGATATGTACAGCGGAATGATCCAGCGCTCATTGCCCTCTTGGTGTCGGCCGTTGAAAGATCAGTATCTGACATTGTGCTGCAGTAAGGACATTTCATGAACAATGCAAGTATAATTCTGATAAAGTCGCAAAATAAAACTTCACTTTTTTTAAAAAAAGGATAAAAACCGAGACTGGAAAGTAACCTCAAATAAGATGTTTGTTGATTTATTGAAAGCAGTCATAAATAAAACCGAAATACACGGAAATGCTGAAAATATCATGTTATATCTCTAGAGGTAGAATTGTTCCCCAAGAAGGAATGAAGGGGTTAACTGCCTCACTCAGAGTGTAGCAGAAGGTTGGAAAACAAAGCAACTCAGACAGCTTCAGGAGGTGGAGAAGTTGACTTTTTGAATGTAAACGTTCTTCAGGATTCAGGGCTTAGCCTGAAGAAGGGTTATACCCGAAACAACGACTTCGACACATATCGATGCTGCCTGGCTTGCCGTGTCATTTCTTCCTCCTGCCTGTCTATTTTGGATTCCGGCATGTGCATTTTTTTTTGTCTCAGTTCATAGCGTGAGCACCAAATTCTGATTTAAATGCTGCCTCGCAGAAAAAAAATATAGAGTAAGCAGAGATTCCCTGGCTACTGTGCATTCGACCATATTGACATCCAAACTTAAATCCACAACATACCAGCAGGAAGAAGCACACCGGCCTGGATGACTGTTTTGTACGTCTGCTACCAGTTTACCTGATAGCTTTCTGTTTTGTCTACAAATGACGTGTTTGACCTAAATTTGCATTTCTATATTTCTCACTGTCTGTACCTGCAACAATTCATTTAAGCAAATGTTACAATTTAAACGTCAATTTTAATTCATGTTTATCCATTTCGAAAATGTTCCTGGGCTTATGTCCCAAAGCAAAACATTATTCCCCTTTAGATTCGCGAGCTCCCATGATTTGTTGCTTCTTTGCAGTTTAAGAGTAACTGGACATTTTGGAATCGCATAGACGGGTTACATAATTCCCTAATATAGCCACCATTCTCCGAGATCTACTCTAAAATTCCCAACTCCTGCAATTCTGACAAAGTGTCGTCTCTCTCAGACTGAGTGTGTTTTGCAGCCTGTTGCCAATGCCCCTTCGTTTAATCAGTTATCAAAATTTCATATTTGAGCAACTAGATACCTATCAAGTTCTCCATTGGTGTACTCATTGCTTTTCTTAACCTCATGAAAAACTTCATTCTGATTGACGATAGGTGACACAGGATAATGGTGGAGATTTGATTTTCGGACTGGAGGCAAATGACCAGCCGGATTTCCATAGTGACCCACTTTTGTTTGAAATTTGGATAAAAACGATGAGAATAGAAAAGTATGCTTAGTAGTCTATAGACGACACTAAAGTTTTTGGTGCAATGAACAGTGAAGAAAATTAGCTTAGTTTCCAAACATATCTTCATCAATAGGTGGCAGATAGTGTATAATTTGGATAAATACGAGGCATTGCATTTTGGTAAAACAAACAAATGGGAGGATTCTGGGTGGTGTTGAAGAGCAGAGAGACCGAGGAATCAGGCAAATGATTCTTGACATTTATGTCACAGATAGACAGAATGATTCAGAAGGTGATGAGTACTCGTGCCTTCATTGCACAGATATTTCAGCATGTGAGTTGGGACTGATGTGAGTCATACTGAACTTATACAGGGCTTTTGTGATGCATCTCATCAGCCAATACTATTCGCTGGATGGGCTTCAGATGGGTTTCACAGGTTGGTTAAACATCGAGGGCCAAATGGCCTCTACTGCACTCATTTTTTTAATGTCATATGTTCCATGTCCCCTCTTGGAGTACAGTGTGCAATTGTCGTCACTGTATTTTGTAAAGCTATGTTAAATTTGAGAGGGTTCAGAAAACATTTTCTCGCAACGTTGCCGGCCATGGATGGTTTCAATTATATAAGGTAGACTGGGACCTTTATCATTGCAAACTTGGAAGGTAACAACGTGACTTTATAAAGATTTACAAAAACATGAGGTGCAAAGATAAGATGGTTAACAAGGGAGTTTCCTCCAGTGTTGCTGTGTGGAAATGTAGTGGACGTATTTTAAAATGAATGGAGATTCTTTTAAAAAAGGCATTGATGCCATGCTTTTCAACATCAAAAGTGTTTTGTGTTTGGAATGAACATCAAGAGGGAATGCGGAATGCATATACAGTTACAACGTTTCAAAAACATTTAGAGTACTGCATGAATATAAAATTTTGAAGGGATAAGCGCAGGCTAGTGGAAATTGTTTAATTAGTAACATGGTCGACATGGACTAGTTGAACAGAAAAGATTGTTGCCATGCTAAATGAATCTATGTCACTCTGACTCTACATGAAGACTGGGTAATCTCTAGATTGGTGGCCTGGCCAGGATCCTGACTCGTGCCTAAGAAATGGTGATGGAGGACTATTTCGACTGATTAGGGAAATTTTAATAAGAAGTAAGCTCAGCACATTGTTAATATGTAGCTTGAGATTAACGTCCTTCAGAAAGCCCTGCAGAAGTAAATTAAGTCGAGGAATGCTACACAGTTTTGTTAAAACGGAATCATCCGTGGGGCAAACGCTGGTTTTGTTGCCAAGTAGAACGGGCCATCACGGATTTTATCTCTGTTAATATGCACATATACAATTCAGTGGAAATGCATGTTCTGAGGCGGGCTGGTGGGATTGCGTTCAAATACATCCATCAATTGTTCAGTTTTGTAATCATGTACGATCTGTCCCAGTTGGAGTTGCTAAAGTGCGGTATCTTATTCCATTGCCAAAAAACAACCTTCCACTGACGAATTAACGGTAAACAGTTTCTGATATCTCGATAACAGAATCATATTTAAGAGATGATTTAATCGCTATTGGCAGCAGAGTTTTAATGTCTCTCATATAATACGAATGTGTGGCCAGTAAACAAGCCAGGCGGGAGCAGTAGGCTGGCAGATTATTACCGAGACCTAAATACTAATGTATCACCGATGATGTCAGCTGTCAAATATATTTTAACTTTCAAGTAGAAATTGGGTGAAGTGATGAGTTGTGTTTGGACAACCGTTTGGCTAATCGCTTTTTTTTCATCGCCCTGGCAGATCATGAGCCAGTCCAGTTTGTATTCCCGTGGGATGACAACAATATATACCTTGCGGATTGCTGCAGGTGATCTATATTGCTCACCCCTCCACTATGGTTAATTAGATCAGGATCAGGACGCATTATCTCCGTCAACAGCACTAATAATATTATTAACATCGAAAACACACTGTTAGCAGGCATATCAGAAGAAGCAGGAGGCAAAAACATGCAATTCTTTGACTAATCACCTTCAGCATCAGGTGAGGAAATGAATGCCTCTAAAATCTTAGGGACGGGCCAATCTGTTCCTTCCCTGGGAATGCTCCAGGTCCACACAGAAAATGTAATCAACAATGAAGAGTGGGGAAAATGAACCTCAAGCCTCGATGACTAAAGAAATGAGCAGAGAGTTTTAGATATTTGATAAGGTAGGATAATTCAATCGCCCTGTTGTGCCCAATTTACGCTGTTACACTGAAACTTATGCAGTATTCGAATGTGAGCCCTTACAACACAAGCTTGCTGAAACTGCTGTGGATGTTCCCATGGAGGCCGTTGTTTTGTCTGCTCCTGCACGAGCAGCAAACATCAATACAAGTATTCACGACAGAGAATGTAGAATTTTGAATATAAAGCAAAACAAGGTGGTGTTATAGTCTCCGCTAGGATTTAGGTAGGGATAATTCACTGAAACTAACTTACTTCTGAGAAACATGTATCAGCTGGCAAATGCACACCTCAAGAAACTAAGGTAGATATTGTACAAACTGATTTTATTTAAGATCAGGAATCCCATCTTGAGTGGATGTTGCCCGAAAGTATCACTATAAATTTGGGCTGACGCTCCATGTGAAAATGAAACAGGTAGATCATGGACAGAGCAGCAAAGCAACGGCAGAGTTTCATGTCTCTGTCAAAATAGTGCTCGTTAATCTAATGACGGCAATACCCTTACTACCAGACGCCATCCACAAGTATTCAGGATTTTTTAAAAATATCGGCATATGGCCGCAGAAAGGAATATTTCATTTCCTTGTGGATGTGAAAGTTACTGAAATGGAAACAGTCACTGAACAGCGTTAGCATTTATTTATTCATTCATCTGTACGATGTGCACTTCGCTGACTGGTCAGCCTTAATTGCTCATCCCTGGATGCCCTTGAGAAGGTAGTGGTGAATGTCTTATTGATCCACCGCTGTCACCTTAAATTGGTTGAACAACTAATCCCTTTGGGAGGGAAGTGTATGATTTTTACCAAGTGACAGCGAAGGTATGATGCCATATTTCAATTCAGACTGATGAGTGGCATGGAGCGAAACTTGAAGAAACCTATCTACCCGTGTGTATGCTGCCATTTTCTTCGTCGAGTGAATCGGTCGTGATTTTGGAAAGTGGTGTCTGAGGATCATTGAATAATTTATGTAACACCTCTACAGATACTCCAGACTGCTGAAATTGAGCGTCTGTGGTGGAGGGACTGAATGCGTGAGGGAGAAAATAATGGTGATTTAGCAGTGTGGATCAGAAATAGGCTAGCTGAAAGAAGACAGAGGGCACCATATCTCAGGCAGGATGTAATGGAATTGGAACACATTTAAAGACGGTTCAGAGGGTTCAGAAAACACCTCTACAGATACTCCAGACTGCTGAAATTGAGCGTCTGTGGTGGAGGGACTGAATGCGTGAGGGAGAAGTGCCAATCAAGCCTGTGCTTTGTCAGAGACAGAGGCAAGTATTCTGAGGATTGTTGAGCCTTCACTCATCCAGGCAAATGGATAGTAAAACATCAAACACCTGACTTTTGCTTAGTCTTTTCTGGAGTTCGGAGAGGAGTTACAGTCCGCAGTATTCCCGACTTGGAACTGCTCTTGGAGCCATTGTGTTCAAATGATAAGTGCAGCTTTGATTCTGATCAATGATAGCACTCAGAATGGTGATAGTTGGCCAAACAACGATAGTAACGCCACTGAATGACAAGGGGTGGTGATTAGATTATGTATCATTGGGTATGGTTAGAGACGGATATTTTGTATCACGAATGTCAGCCCAAGGCTGGATACTGTACATCAGAAATAATTTGAACTGTGCCAATATGTGACAAATCGCGAAGAATGTGGATCATTGTTCAAATTTCAAAAGGCACCTCAACTTCTGATTTTTTACTGGTAGAGAGTCATACAGCAAGGGAACAGACACTTCAGTCCAAACCGTCCAAACGGTCCATAATCCGAAAGTAAAGTAATCAATGCTACCTCTTGCTCCTTTCCCAAAACCCTCCAAATCTTTTATATTCGTGTAGTTATAGATCCAAATGTTTTCTTAAGCGCTGTAAATGTACGGCCTTTTCCTTGGGAAGTTCGTTTCACATAGTAAACAAATTCTATGTTAAACAATGTCACTCATTTCATTTTAAAAAATCTTCTCTTCTCTCACCTCAAAATGTGCCCACAGTCATGAAATCCTCTATTCGAGTGAAGAGACAATAATTCTTTCTATAACCTTCATCATTTTATAAATTCCTATAATTTTCGCCTTTCCAGTCTTATACAATATAAAGCTGGATAAATTATTTGCAGCTGAACTACTATATTCCTGAAGTTGTGCAAAGGGCAGAAATATTTGCATTATCTGTTCTATGGATGAGGGTTCTGACGTCTAGAGGTTGGCTTGTGTTGTCCACGTGTTTAGGAATTTCTGCGAGGGGATACGAGGGAAGGGTGGACCTGTGAATCTTGCTTCGGTTGTGAGTAAATTGTTGTTGGTGATTTTAAAAGCTAGGAGTTCTGAACATTTAAAGAGGCAAACAATTGTTTTGGATAGTTAGCATGGTCTGTGCAAGCTAAAGTCATGTCTCACATATTTGACTGAGATCTTTTTTATTGGCAAGTTACAAAAACATTGATGAGGGCAGAGCAGAATACACTGTTTACTTGGACCTCAGTAACGTCTTCAACAAGGTCCTGCATTTTAGAATAATTAGCAAAGTTTCATCACATGAGATTTCGAGTGAGATTGGAAACTTGCTTTATTTTTTATTTAATGAGAGGGGATCAAGAGGAGGCCAGTAACCAGCATGGTTGTTGCAGGTTCTGGGATTTAGATTCTCATTAAGAACCGAGTATGTGTGGCAATGTTATTCAAGGGCAGTATTATTTTAGTTGAAAGGACGTATGAGGACTTGTCTACTGAGATAGGATTAGGTGCGTTTAGAAACAGGAAAGGAGAGGTTACCTTGTTGAAGGATTTCTATAGGCCTCCAAATAGATCCAGAGAGGTAGAGGAAAAGATAGCAAAGATAATTCTGGATAAGAGCAATAATAAACGAATAGTTGTTATGAGGGACTTGAAATTCAGAAATACTGACTGGAAATGCTATACGTCAAGCACTTCAGATGGGTCAGCTTTTGTTCACTGTGTTCAGAATGGTTTCCTGACATAGTAGACAAACCAACACGAGGCGAGGCAATATTGGATTTGGTACTGAGTAATGAATCTGATTAGGAATAAGATTTTGAGGTACGTTCGCACTCTGATGATAGTGACCATAATTCGGTTATGTTTATTTTAGCGATGGAAAAGGATTGGCACATAACACAGGGCAAGAGTTATTGCAGCAGAAAAGGTAATTAAGATGCAATTAGGTAAAGTTTAGGATACATATGATTGGGAAGCAAACAGCAGGAGATGGACGCAATCGAAATGTGGTGCTCAATTAAAGAACAGCTACTATGTCTTCTTGATAAGTATGCACCTGCCAGGCAGGGAGGAACTGACCAAGCGAGGGAGCTTTTCGAAAGAAGTTGAATCGCTTGTCAAGTGGAAGAAGAAGGCGTGTGTTAGGGTGAGACGTGCAGGCTCAGTTACGACGTTTGAAAGTTACGTTTGCCAGGAAAGAGTGAGCTAAGAAGAGCTACGAGGGGACAGGCGGCATTGTTGGCAGGTATTATCAAGGAAAAACCCGAACGCTTTCTGTTTGTATAATAAGAATTTAAGAAAAATGACTAGAGAACGTGTAGGGCCAATCAAGGAACGCAGTGGAAAGTTGTGCGTGGAGTCAAATTAATAGTGGAAGTGCTAAATGAATATTTTTCATCAGTGTTCACACTGGAAAGAAAAGACAATGTTGCCTAGTAGAAAACGGAGATGCAGGCTACAGACAAGATGGGATCGAGGTTCATTAGGAGGAGCAGTTAGCACTTCTGTAAAGTGTATAAATAGATAAGTCCCCTGGGCCGGATAGGATTTATCCTGGGATTCTTTTGGAAGCTAGCGACGAGATTGTAAAGGCTTTTGTAGACATTGTCTACAGAAATAGCGCCAGAAGACTGGAGGAGAGCAAATACATAACCCCTTGTTTAAGATCGGATGTGAAGACAAATCTGGTAATCATAGACCAGTGAACTTTACTTTGGTTGTTGAGTAGATTATTCAAAACATTTGTAAGAGATATGCTTCACAATCACCTCGAGAGGAATTAGTTGATTAGGGATAAACAACACGGTTTTGTGAAGGGTATGCCATGCCTCACAAATCCTATTGAGTTTCTTGAGCTCGTTCCTAAAAAGATGGAGCTGAAAATGTGTTGCTGGAAAAACGCAGCAGGTCAGGCAGCATCCAGGGAACAGGAGAATCGACGTTTCGGGCATAAGCCCTTCTTCAGGAATGAGGAAAGGCGCGGTAGTAGTTTGGCGCACCAAACTCTACACCGCTGAGGCCAAACGCCAGCTCGTAGATACCTCCTCCTACTGCCCCCTTGACCATTACCCCACCCCCCACCACCAAACCATCATCTCCCAGACCGTCCATAACCTCATCACCTCGGGGGATCTCCCATCCACCGCCTCCAACCTCATAGTCCCACAACCCCGCACC
>NC_057756.1:2982500-3080610 GCF_004010195.1 Chiloscyllium plagiosum | reverse complement strand
TAGATGCTGCCTGACCTGCTGCGCTTTTCCAGCAACACATTTTCAGCTCTGATCTCCAGCATCTGCAGACCTCACTTTCTCCTAAAAAGATGGATCAGAGTAAAACAGTTGATGTGGTGTATATGGATTTTAGTCAGGCGTTTAATAAATTTGCCCACGGTAGGTTACAGCACAAAGTAGGGAGGTATGGAAATAATGGTGATTTAGCAGTGTGGATCAGAAATAGGCTAGCTGAAAGAAGACAGAGGGTGTTCGTTGATGGGAAATGTTCATCCTGGAGTTCAGTTACTCGTCGCATTTCGCAAGGATCTGCTTCGGGGCCATTGTTGTTTTTCATTTGTATATATGATCTGGATAAGGGTGTAGAAAGTTGAGTCAGTAAATTTGCGGATGAATCAAAGTTCGTTGGATTTGTAAATAGTGCTGACAGATGTTGTCGGATACAGACGGCCATAGAAAAGCTACAGTGGTAAGCTGAGACGTGGCAAATAGAGTTTACTGAGGAAATTGTGAGTTGATTCACTTTGGATGGATCAATAGTAACAAAGAGAATTAGGCTAATGGCAAGATTATTTGTTGTGAAGATTAACAGCGAGATTTCGGTGCCCATGTATATAGATTAGATTAGATTAGATTAGATTACTTACAGTGTGGAAACAGGCCCTTCGGCCCAACAAGTCCACACCGACCCGCCGAAGCGTAACCCACCCATACCCCTACATTTACCCCTTTACCTAACACTACGGGCAATTTAGCATGGCCAATTCACCTGACTTGCACATCTTTGGACTGTGGGAGGAAACCGGAGCCCCCGGAGGGGGCCCACGCAGACACGGGGAGAACGTGCAAACTCCACACAGTCAGTCGCCTGAGTCGGGAACTGAACCCGGGTCTCTGGCGCTGCGAGGCAGCAGTGCTAACCACTGTGCCACTGTGCCACCGTGCCGCCCACTAGGTGACCAGAACTGTATGCTATAGATGTTGAAAGTTGGGAACCAGGAACATAGGGTTAAGAAGTCGTATTTTTTGTTAGGTTTTATTGGTCGAGAGTTTGAGTTTTGGAGCCTCGAGGGAATGCTGCAGCTGTACAAAACGCTGGTGCAGCCTGACTCGGAGCATTGCATACAGTTCTGGTCACCATATTATGGGAAGAACGTGCAAGCACTGGACCGGGTGCAGAGGAGACTTACTAGGATGATACCTGGTATGGAGGGAAGATCGTATGAGGAACGTCTGAGCGACTTGAGGCTATTTTCATTAGAGAAAAGAAAGTTGAGAGATGATTTAATTGAGACATACAAGATAATCAAAGGGTTAGATCCTGTTGATAGTGACACCCTTTCTCCTCAGATGGTGATGGCTAGCACGAGGTCACATAGCTTTTAATTGAGGGTGATAGTAAAGGACATATGTCAGAGGTAGTTTCTTTACTTAGAGAGTAGTAGGGGCATGGAACGCATTGCCTTCAACAGTACTAGACGCGCCAAATTAAGGTAATTTAAATGATCATTGAATAAGCATATGGATATGCAAATGGAATATTGTCGTTTAGATGGGCTTCAGATTGGTTCCATAGGTCGGCGCAATATCGAGATCTGAAGGGCCTGTACTGTGCCCTTTTGTTATAAGATCCATTTTCCACAGTGACCTTTTGTGTGTAATTTTAGTTGGTCATTTACATAAATGAATTGGATGACAAGGTAGAAGGCATTCTTCGTGATTTGCAGATGACAACGAAATTTGTGGCGTTTTTGATAATGAAGAAAAGTCTTCTGAGAGGATGAAGAGGTCCTGGTCTCTTTTGTCAGGCTGAAAATGGGAAATGGAGTTCAAGTTGGATAAATGTCAGGCATTGCATCCTGGCACAACAAATAACAATAGGTTTGGTGCAATTAATGGTAGGGTTTTTCTCACGATGCGGAACAGAGGGATCCAAGGGTTCACTTACATAATTCTTTGAAGTTTGAGCTTCATTTGAACAGGATGTTAAATTAGGGCGTTTTGCAGGCTTTCTGCCTTTGCGCAATCCTTTGGATACTGGAGTCAGAAGCCAGTATGGTGATCATAGAGGATATTCGTGAGACCTCTTCTGGAATATAATATCCAGCTCTGATCACACAGTTAGAGGAAAATTAAACTGTAAAATATTAACAGATATTTATGATGATGGACGCTACGTCATTGACAAAGCAGCTGAAAACCTTTTGGACAAGGACATTGTGCTAAGGTATTCATGCACCAATATCCTGAAGGCTCAGACGGGTGGCTTCGAACAGCCATGATTGTATTCGTATTTGACCGTAAGCACTTTCGAATTAACATCCAACAGTTATTGATTCCAGTTTTGTCGGGTTCCTTATTGTCACACAGAGCTGAATGCAGCCTCGCTGTCAACGGAGGACATTCTCAATTCACCTCTGCAATTCAGTTATTATTGTCCATGTTGTAATACAGTCAAAGGTTGAGTTGCACTGTTGGAAAGCAAACTGGGTAAAACTGAGCAGTTTATAGAGATGCATGTGCCTTTTGGTAGCGCTATGATAGCAGCATCTGTCATTTTATTTATGGTCCACATTAGACCGCTGGAGCAGTAAGTAGTCGTGTTGGATTTTTTCCTGCCTTTTTTTTATATATAGGATATGCCAGTGCCATTTTCCACATTAATGGGTACATGCCAATGTTGTAAATGTGCGACAACAGCTTGACTATTAAATAACACGTGTTGGAGCACAAATCTTCAGTATTTTCTCAAGAATATTGTCAGATCTCGTAGGTGTGCAGTATCCAGTGTTTCGAACCACTTCTTGATATAACGTATACTGAATTGATTTGTTTGAAGACTGGTATTTTTAATATGAGGGACCACTGAAGGAGGCCGATGTGTATCATTTTCTTTTAGTGGAAAATTGCCTTAATTTTTTGCACTGATGTGCTGGGCTCTTCCACCATTGAGCACGGGGCTATTTGGTGAGTCTCGTCCTCGAGTTAACTATTTCATGATCCACCAAAATTTGGGAGCAGCTGTTGCAGGACCGAAGAGCTTAAATGAGATCCATTTGTTACGAGATCACATTGCTCGTTTATCACTTGTTGTGTGCTCTTTGGCATGTCATTTAATCTGCTTGATGAATTCACAAGATTAACAACTCATCAGTTATGTCTCGTACTATTCATAACATGCCCTCTTGCAGTTTTCATTGAACGAGGGTTCATCTCCTGATTTGGTGGTAATTCTTGGTTTGGGAACGTTCCAATTTATGAAGTTACAGAATGTTCTGGAGTATAGTTTGCTTCTGTTCATAGTCCACAACGCCCGATGAATGCCTAGTGATTATTTGTGACTGTTTAACAGGTGTAATGTTTTTGTGTGCACAACTGGAAATAAGAGTGCATTTATTGTATTAACAACAGGAGCAGCTGACTATCACAACGCGTATTCTTATCCATATGAGCTGAAATTTGCATATCTGCATTGTTGAATCTATTGTGTTTTCTGCAGCCTTCCAAACAAAATACAAACAATTGATTTATCTTATTTCAAGTACTTTTCAATTCAATAATGTATGGTGCAACAGTCGAAATAATCTGCAAAACATAATTTGCTTACCTTCCTCTTGATAAATTTGATCAGCATCTAAGCAAATTGGCAAACAACAAACTCCTTAAGCTGTGTTAGAATTACACTCAAATGGTCACTTGTAACTTGACAGTAAATTCATACATCAGCTTGTGCAAAGTATTGTGAAATTGTGCACAACTATCTACACTTGGTTTTGCAATTTTCAGATCTTAACAGCATTTATGAACAACCCATATTTCCGTGTTCAGGCAGCTGAAGCCTATGCTTTGTTTGACCTGAGTTTTTTTTTTCATGTTCACACATTGATATTATCAGAAACAGCTTGAAACGTTTCATAAATGTTGTTCATGTCTCGCTTGTTATAGGTCACAAACCATTTTCTTATATGCTTCAAATAGGCCTGGTTGCAACAACTGATGAACAACAGTGTTGACGTAGCTGAGAACTTGAATACTGAAGAAAAAAGTGCGTTTTCCTTTTTTAATTTTGTGTTGAAGTTCTGGAGATGATTTTCAACCACGCAGAGTGATAGGAAAGAAGCCGTTTTTACTGTTTGTCAGGAAAATATTTGTTGCATAAAATAGATTTACATTCTAAGTGGCCTTCGACACATCAGCTTAATCGTTAATCAAAGATGGTTACTTTTTCCATATGGTTTATAGAAATCTTGTTTCTTTTCAAAATGACTTTTGAAATATTGGCCTGAAATGCTCACATGATCTGACCTTCATTCACTTCAATAGTTTATTCACTTATTCTTTTCCATTCGATGATCATTTTGTCTATAATTCTTGGTTGATCTGATTTGTTTTCTTTACTGATCCTTTTCCGTCTCTTCATGTCGTCAGTCATTCCACTTGTTTGATGTCCACTGCTGTACCCCATTTGATTTTCCATTTAGCTACGCATGTTTTTCTTATATCGGTGAAACTTTAATTGGTACTTGTGTCTAACTATACAATATGGGTTTCCTTATCACTCTATTGATTTTTCACCATTCAGGTTTTCATAAATTAAAGTGTCAATTAATAGCAACATCTCTTTCATGTTGTTTACTTAATAGCAAAACATTCAGTGTACCATATAGGCTTCAATTTAAAATAATTCAATTGGCAATTATCGGTTTGCAGAAATAAAATGGCAAAGGAGGACAGCATCGACAACATCTTGCAACAGTCAGTTAAAAGGTTAACTGATCAATTTGTTTCCCATCTCTTCTTGCCTGTGTTTAAAGTTAAAAATCACAAAATACCAGGTTGTATTCCAGCTGGTTCAACTGGTAGCCCGATACTTCGGAGTGCTGCTACTTCATAAGGTGGCTCTGGAGTACTCATTTGTAAGACACAGCATTAATAGCAAAAGTTTACAGTGTACTGTAATTGAAATTATACATTGAAAAATAGCTTGATTGTTTATTAAGTCTCCCATTTTTTAGATAACCATGTTAGTTTCACTTCTTTCATCTGTAAATCACAACAGCTTTCTTTTAAAAGTTACATTCTCAGGTTAACTGTAACATGTGGTGTCAGTCAATATGATGTGTTGAAGGTGTTCACTCCCGTGTGCTGTTGTTTGCACCATAATGTTTAGACTGATTCTAATCTTAAAATAATGTGTTAACGAGTCTAACATGGATTCATGCAGTTTTTGGGCAACGTACAATGTACCTCTGCAAGTACAAATGTGTGTGTGTATATGAGTTTGTGTGTGTGTTTGTGTGCGTGTGTGGGGTGGGGGTGTTGTGAGAGTCCGTGAGAGTGTATGTGTGATAGTAAAGTGGTCTGAGACTGTGAGAGGGTACATGTGTAAGTGTGTGTGTGTGTGTCTGTAAGAGTGAGTGTGTGTTTGGGAAGGGGGGTTGTGAAGGTCTGTGAGAGAATGTATATATGTGTGTGTGTAAACAGGTATAAATCTGTGAAAGGTTGCATGTGTGAATTTGGGAGTGTGTGTGCTTGTAGGAGTGTGTGCCAATGTCTGTGTACAGGAGTGCCTGTGTGAGTGTGAATGTGAGTGTGTGTGTTGGAGAGAGAGCGTGTGTGTGTGTAGAAATGTCTCTGTGTGTGCATAGTGTAATGGTGGTCATCTGTAGTGTGACATGAGCCCAAGGTCCCCATTGAGACCACCCCTCTTAGTACTGAACTCGAGGGAGCGCCTCAATGGGACCTCGGGTTCATGTCACATTACAAGTGACCACCATTGCACAACACACACACAAAGACACGCACATACACTAACACACAGTCACTCCTATGCACAGATGCACACACTGACACTCACACGGACTAGTGCAGTCACACAAATTCCCACTCACACAAGTACCCTCTCACAGATTCGCACACACCCATATACACTCTCTCTCATAGGCACTCACAACCCACCATCCCAGACACACACACAAACTCCTACAGGCACACACCCACATGCAGCCTGTCACAGTCTTAGACTCCTTTACACTCATTCAGACACACACATACACTTTCTCTCACAGACACTCACCACTCCTAACCCAGATAGACACATGCACGTGCGCACGCATACACATTTCTCCTTGCAGAGTTACATTGTACTTTACTCAAAAACTGCATGACTCCACGTAACACTGTTAAATCTTTTTTTTAGATTAGAATCAGTCTAAACATTATGGCACGGACAACAGCACAGGGGGCGAACACATTCAACACATTATCTGGGCTGACACCAGTTGTTAAAGTTAACCTGAGAATGTAACATTTCCCAGAAATATTTTGAATTGACATATGACAGAAATGAAACTAACATAGTCATTCTAACAGATGAGAGACGTAACAAAAAAAAATGTATTTTTAATGTATAATTTCAGTTACACCACACTGTAAACTTTTACTATAAATGTTGTGTCTTACAATTGTGTTCTCCAGAACCACCTGACGAAGGAGTAGCGCTCAGAAAGCTACTGCTTCCAATTAAAACTTTTGAACCATACTCTGGTGTTGTGTGATTTTTTAACTTTGTACACCCCAGTCCAAAGCTGGCATCTCTAAATCATGCTTGTGTTTAGTTTACATCCCTTAAAAAATGAAATCTTCAAGTAAAAATATTTTTAGAATAATCTTTTGTAACCTTAGATAATATTATCAAGTAAATTAACGGTGACTCAGCTAACTTTTTTTTGTTTTGTCATTGATATTAAAGTTACATATTTTGCTCTTCGTCCGTGCACTACTGTTGTGACATTCCACGTCTGTATTTTTACAAATCGATTCACTTTTTAATAACCTCAACATTTCACGTCTTACCTGGTATTATATTCCGAAAATCCCCACCTGAAGGTAATTAAGTATGTAGCACATTTAATTTCCGTTAACCTGAACAGCTGTAAAAATGACACGAAACAAGCTATAATCAAGTCATCACAGCTGCATCATGGAACACCTATTCGCATATCACAATATACTGATATAATGTGTTGTTTCAATAATGCGTCAATGAACATTAGCAATTGTGGAACGAAATTTTGATAAGATTTTTCAAGAAACTTGATAGCTGAGAAAGGAAAATGTAACATTATCATCCAAATATCGAGCAATAACAGCGAGCTTTTTAAATTAATTTTGCAGTTAAAATCATTAGTTAAGCTTCTGGTGAGGACAGAATTAATGATACATTCATTCGCAATCCTCAATAGATCATATATTTTACTGTTTCTTTGGCCCTTATCAATTAAAACCATCTTCATGCCATCTGCCAAGTACCATGTGAATAATATTCTACTTCTATGTTTACCATAGGTTTGTTGATCATCTCAGATTCTTATGACCTTTGGTCAGTACAATTATACCAACTGATCGGCAAAGTGTGCTGATTTGCTGGAACGTGACCTTGAAGTGTCTTATGCATTACATATTATTATCTAAATTGTTAGAATGTATTTCCTGGATTTTTCCACATCTTTCATTGATTTTATAAACTTATTAAAAGGCAAAGGTCTTTTGTTGAGTGCCTCACAGTATTGTTAGAGAAGTAGACACATGCAGGCATCTGTAAGTACATTATGTATTTTAAAAATTATTTAAGAGACTAATGAAATCACGATATAGGCATTCAAGAACATCAAATGTTATGAGAAGCAATTGTTCTAAATCCTATACTGGTCAATCGTTTAAACTGGGTTATTACTGCCAAATAGATTAATTTTCATGTATTTACTTGACGTTCAATAAAAGAAAAAATATGTCAAAATGCATTTCTTCTCCATTTAAGTCCTCCTGGTCACTATATATATTTCCCAAAATTTCCTTGTAATGGCTGATTATATTCCATCAACCTCACATTCACAATTTGCAAGACTACGTTGAATGCAATTATATTATTTCACAGTTGCTTCATTGGCAAGCGATTGAAGTATGACGGACTCCAGTTGTGCAATCCATAAAATTCATCGTTGCAGGCATGTATTTCTACAAGATTGTAAACAGAATTTTACAGGAAGGTTACCGTGAATTATCCGCATTTAACTAAATGACTGAAACGCAAACTCTTCCATAATATTTTGTTTTGGCCATTATGCATCAACCTAGACTGAAGGCATTCAATATCAAGTAAGAAAAGCAAGCAGAAGCAGTTTGCAATTAATTAAATATTGGCTTGAATCTACCGAAATTAATATTGCTGCAAAGAATCTAGAGATTCTTTCACAACATTCTGTATGGTACATTTTGTTCTAACCCGTGCATGCTGAATAAATTCTATAAGCTTATCATTTTTATTTATTGATTTCTGTACGTTAGACATTGCTGGGTGTAGGTTCCATAATGTAGTGACCAGCATTGACAACTCTTCCCCATTTTCCCTTGAGAATGTGGTGGTGAGTTGCCTTCATGAATTGATGCAGTACAGCTTTTGTGTGTTGACCCAAAATGGCAGCAGGGAGTGAATTCCAGTACTTTGACCCAACGGATGTGAAGGAACGGTGTTATATTTCCAAGTTAGGGTGGAGGGTGGTTTGGAGGGTAAATTGCATGTGGTGGTACTCCCCATGTTTCAAGTCATTTAATTTCTGGGAAGCTCAAGTCCATAGTTTCGACATGAAAGTAGATTTAAACAATCCAATATTTCCAGCAAAGAAAGCTTTGCCATTTGTGAGGTTTGGGAGCAAATCGCGGATTGCTGTGTAAGCACAGCCTGTTGTCGGTTCACTTACAATATTCTATTTTATTGGCTGTGCTGTGCATGAATATTTATTGAATTAAAACTAGTGACCAGAGACAAGGGGAAGAAAAACCACACATTGTTGACACAATGTACCTGTTGTTCGATCATATATTCTTATTTGTGTAAGACACGTATGGTTCACATTCGAGTGTTTTGTTTACCTCGCTCAGACTTGCAAAAAGTACATAAGGATTTAAATGGAGAAGAAATGCATTTTGATGTATTTTTTTTCTTTTATTGAACGTCAAGTAAATATATGAAAAATAATCTATTTGGCAGTAATAACACAGTTTAAACCCTTGACCAGTTTCATTCGAATTGTTAAAGCATTACAACTATTCTATCATCTGATTTTACTTTATATTTACTGTTAATAATTGTATTCTGTTATATACCCTGCTGGGGTATGTTGAAAGCCCAATCCTTTCATATTTTTCTTTGCAGAAATGATTGATTAACATATCAGCTAATCATTGGCGTGTCAATATTCAGTAAAAAAAAAGTCACTAGCTAATTTGCAACTTACGTCTTGAACTGTGTTCCAACTTCCATTCTGAAATAGACATGATGTAAAATTTGAGGCCAGAGATTTTTACCGTATACATTTTATTCACACTAATCTTCTTTGATACAACAAAAATCAATGAAAAAATGTTCTAACCAGCAGCACACGCAATTGCATATATATGGTAATTGTATCAACATTCAATATGACAGATCACATGGCCTAACTATTCCCTGAACAGAAAGGACATTTTCCCATTTATTAAATCAGCAGAAAATAGCGTAGTTTTTATCTGAATGGGATGCCTATCTTTGGCATAAATCACTTTTTCTGGTTGTTTCTTTTGCTTGTTTCGGGAGTGTCAGAGCTCAAGGATTATTTTACGTTCAATAATGCATATTCAGACGCTAATGTTTGACATTTAAATGAGTTTAACGAGAGCGAACAATCTTGACAAAGGCAAGCAGGGCAAAGAAATTAAAGCGCCAATCGCATCATCAATAATAATGGTTCCGATTTTTAACAAACAAATATTAAACTTGATTTCTAATCTTCATGACGTTTTTGGTACCTTACCAAATGCGGAGATCAGAGAACAATTTAATCTGATGTCTGTTTATTGCGAGACAAGAAATGTACTTTGGAAATGAAGCATTGAGAATCTTAAAATAACAAATTATAGATCCGAGTCCAATTTGACTAATCCAGGATTGCCTTTACTATAATGCAACTATTTAATTCTAATTTTCAACATTAGTTATGCGTCCTTTTGTACTATTGCTTTCAATTCTCATCTCACTTTAAGCAGGAATATGTTTATAAACTTCAAATGATGCACGCGTTGTTTACACAGGCATTTCTGGATTTGGAGGATTTTAGTTGTAGGGAGAGGCTGACTCGGATGCCAGCGTCTGTAATTTATTTTTGTCTTCAGCAGTTTTGCCTGAAGCATCAGAGGCTGAGGGATGACATTGTAGAGATTTACAAAACCATGAGGGGCAATGAATGGTTGAAAAGTCAAGATATGTTCCTCAGGTTTGGGTTTTCCAAAAAAAGTAGAGATAGTAGATTTAAGGTGAGAGTTAAAAGATTTTAAATGGGATCTGAGGGGATACATTTTCATGTGCATGATGTTGCATGTATGCAATGAATTGCCTGAAGAGAAGTGATGAACGCTGTCATAATTCCGACATTTTAACGGCACATTGATGGGTATATGAATGGGAAGCATTTGGAGGGATATGCGCCAGATGCTTCCCAATGCTATTAGAATTATTTGGGATGTCTGGTCGGTATGGGCGAGTTAGGCAGAAGGGGTTGTTACTGTGTTGTTCATCTCTAAGACTCAGTTAAATGAAAAGTGAACCACTGTTTGACGACATTGGAAATTAATGACAATGCAAACATCCACACATCTTTTTAATCAATATAATGACATTTTACAATAATGCTTTCTCTCCTGAGGATACTGCCCAATGAGTATGCAGCAGGCAGCATGGCCTAAGTCTGCTCGGTTTTTATAAAATGATAAGGTCAAAAGTCATACGATGCCAGGTTATAGTCCAATAACTTTATTTGCAATTACAAGGTTTCGTAACGCTAATCCTTCGTTAGGTGAATTCACTAGACATCACCTGATGTAGCAGCAGTACTCAGAAAGCTAGTGATTCAAATAAACTTGTTCATAGATAACCTATTGTCATGTGTCTTCTGACCATGTTCACCGCAATCCAACACTGGCACCTCCACATCATTTAAGAAATGATAGGATCTGGTCTCATTGAAATGATGACAATAATGAGCCAGTTTGCTGTACTTAATATTGAGCAAATTCTTAATGCTGGTGGAAGAATCTGGAGAAGTAATAAGTATCCACAAATTTGCAATCGAGCTTTCGAAGTCTGGAAGAGGTTCTTTGATTTTTGAAAACACCAAACGCTGGAGGGTATAGCGGGTTAGACAGCATCCGTGGAGAAAGCAAGCTATTGGTCCGAGTCTAGATCACTCTTCGTAACAGCCGTTGTGATCTCCAACATTTGGAGTTTTCATTAGAGATTCCAGAATCTGCAGTAATTTGTTCCATCATTTTGTTTTTGTTTGTTTGCTAATGGTATCTGCTAGCTTAAATTCACGGTAAAATATTTATCCACGTTAGAAACATTCATGCTGAATATTTACATCTTCGTACTCTAATAAGATGTTTGGATGAGTGAAATGGACATGGAAGCATAAAGTAAATCAATAAATCAATCTTATAATATTTGGAAACATGCAAATTATGCTGTAAAATTCGTTTCAGCCCTCTGCCTATTCATTTTACTTTCATAATTTTTCAATCTTTGCTTTACATGCACCCTGTCTTTATTGATTTCCCCCTCTAATATTGCTAGCTGATTCATGTACATTCCACGTTTTTGTCGTCACGAATGAATCCTGATTTATTTCGTGGGAAGTTCAGATTGACTTTGCTTTTTTTTACCTCTTTCCAGAAAACAACGGAGGTAAGAAACACTTTAGTGTAATTAAAGCATTTTATTAATGACTTGCTGCAATCCTTTTGAGATAATTTCAAAAAATGATCATTTAACGAGCATAATAAATTTTATTTTTTAATATTCACCATAATTCTTGGTTACTTTGAAAAAATACATATTCTTAACATATCACCCACCTAATTCTGCCACTGTTGTTTTCAGCCTCTGATTTTCTAAAATGGAAAAAAGGAAAGAGCCAATCTCAGAACTGGCCTTTTAGTTAAACCCAGCGTTGCTGAAACCTACTGAGTACCCCATGCAGGTTAGAGGCGATTTATTGTGTTCAAAGATGAAGTGATGTAAAGGTTCAGCACTTTTAAACACTATAATTCAGGCATAAAACGTTGGAAATGCCTACAACATTGTCAGTCATTTGAGTCGCAAAATTGTCTTGATGTTTTTGGTTAGAAAAAACTTTCGTGGTTGAAAACTAAAGCCCAAATGAACGAAATTCGCACTTTTTTTTATCGCTGTTCAGTGTCTGACCATAGCATCGAGCAAATTGTATGAAATAGAATCACTAATATCGCGGGAATGCCCATGCTAATACTGCCGATATGATAATCAGAAATTGAGATAATTTTCATCTGCTAGAAACAAAAATTAACTTGAGAGGAACTTAACTCATAGTGGCCATGTGGGAACTAGACTAGCGCCAATAAATCATGGCACAGCATGCAAGGCATGGATACTTTACAAATAGCTACATAAATGACAATTTCTAGTTCATGTAGTGCAAGTGGTTTTGATGTTGTTTGAACACGCATCCATTTATAGTAGTAAAAAACAGGTGAAGAGCTTTATCTTTGATCAACATTCCAGTGGTGGAGCGACAGGAAGAGGCTGAATGAACTGGGATTTTTTTTTCTGGAGCGTCAGAGGCTGAGGGGTGAACTTATAGATGTTTATAAAATCACGACGGGTATGGATAGGGCAAAGAAACAAGGTTTTTGGCCGGGGAGGGGCAGTCGAATACTGGAGAACATAGTTTCAATGTGAGATGGAAAATATTTAAAAGGGACCTCAGGGGCAACTTATCTCGCAAACAGTGGTGCGTGTATGGAATGAGTTGCCAGAGGAAGTGTTCGAGACTAGTACAATTACAACTTTTAACGACCAGCTGCATGATTATATGAATCGGAAGGGCTTAGAAGGACATGGACCAAGTTCTGGCAAATTGCACTAAATTCGTTTTGGACATCTGTACAGCGTGGGCGAGATCGACCGAAAGATCTGTTTCCTTGCTTTACAATTCTATGACTCTTTGGTGAATAGTTTCAGCCGTAGCTACTGCGCTTTTCAAGATGATTCTTTCTCTATATTTTGTGGAATGTCGTGTTGTTCCAAGCCAGTAGCATGCGTGTCTCAATGTAAATTAATATTCTCAATATACAAACCAACATCTATCCTTCAAGTTTCATTTATAAGCGATCGCCAATTTTGAAATTATGTCTTGAATACCTTAGGCCAAATTGCTGCACATTCATCTATAATGGTAGGAGTGCCCGTTTCTTTTGAGAATTCAGTTGCTGCAATGCAATTGTAAGTCAGTGTATTGTTTGACTTTGACAGAATTCCATTGTTGTTGATGAGCTAAATGGAAACCCTTTTTCAAAATACCTCAGATATTGGGTTCTGACTCGGAAAATATAATGTTATCCGTTATGGAGAATAACTACTGTGGGTTTTGAAATTGATAGCAACTTCTACCGTTTCTGATAACCGCTCAACTAATTTAATAAATAAAAGTATTGATTTTTGCTTTTCCTTTATTAATAATTCAGAGAATGCAGTCAGTACTTGTAGACTAATTATGGTAACACATAGATGTACAGAATTTTGCATTATTTATTCAAGTGCAACAATGGGAAATTTTGATGCAACGTAGTGAAGAGAATTGTGGAAAATTTTAAATGTTTTTTTTCTGACACTTTGCAAATTATCAACATGAACGGCCATTTGCAGCTATGAAACAGATTTGCGATCAAACCTTGATTAAATCGTCATAATATACAAGCATGCGAGGCAGTAGTGATAGAAAACCTCTCTCACCAAGGACCTATTACTACGTAACTTCGTTTCGATATTGCTCATTGTTCTGCCATTGCTGATACGCTGTGTTGATATCAAGCATGATTTTCCTGGAAAAACGAGATGTGGTTGCATTCTCATGGCCTACACGATCCTAAATTTCCGAATAATAATGCGCAGATAACCTATGTTATCCCTCAGTATATGTATTCCTTACACTTTTATCAGTCTCACCGTCTGACGATGTTTCATCTCCTGTGAATGATGCAACCCATGTTAATTTCTGATTGAACGTAAACAAACGAAGTTAGTTTGCACTTACTTAAGAGAAAATAATGAGCATTCTAAAATTCTAATCAAACAGCAAAAAATATCCAGATGGAGTGTCATTATCGACTCGAAATTTCAATTCTTTCCCTTTTATCACAGATGTTGACAGATTTTCTCTATTATTAAACATTTTATTTTTTAAATTACGTTTATTTTAATTGCTTATTTACGAGAGATATTATTTATAACAAGAATGTATACTTTCTTGCCGAAATAGTAAATATTTGCGAAGAAATATTATTTGCAATGCACTTAAATAATTAGTTAGCCAAAACATTTTGTTTTATTGGGAGTACTTATTAACACTCAATTGCAGACTCTCTTGTTAGACTATGTTGTTGACATCGACAGAATCATAACACAGATCATTGGGGAAAATTCTTAAAATGGCTGAGAATTTTATGCTGGAACAGATGAAGTTTAGCAGAAATACGATTCTACAAAAAATGATGAATTTGGAAAAGTATGAAGTAAGGGAAGTGTTTTTTTCATTGAAGAGCTCATTAATTGACGATTGAGTCGGCATGATGCGCCAGCTGGAATGAACTGATGAGCCATTCGCATTTTCAAGTTCTTAAGAGCATTGGAATTGCTGCCTGAAAAGATAATATGGACAGAACTTATCATGCTACTTCAAGAATAAAAACGAAAGTTCTCTCGTCGCAAATCCTGAGGACAATGCCGTGAAAGACTAAGGGGGTAGCACATTTCTATAGCGACTAGGTAAGTATTATTTTCAATGTTTTCTAGATCATATTGCTAATGTTGTTTATTTTTTCCAGTGCCATTACTCTCCGTTTCTGCATGATTGTCTTAAGCACAATGTTTTAATAATAAGACAGAATGAAGAGAATTTAAGAAAACAAAGATCATTATGATGATTAGCAATCGTCATGCCATCTGCTTGGGCTGAAAAAATGAATTCATACATTCCAACTTGACAATGTCATTCGAACTAACACATAATATATTATCTAAGAACTACCTTACATCCAACTTCTGTTTATGAGCTAAGTTATAGGAAGTATATAGCTTCTTTAAAACATCTTTTTTTCTGCCCGTAAAGAGTGAAATATTTTAGAAAAATAATTTATACATTAGATACATACTTTCACCAGTCGACTCTGCATTACACGGAGATGAAATCCGATTTAATGCACAGTGAAATAAGCGCTGAATTTAATAGTTGAATCAGGAATAAGGAGGGGTTAATGGCTTAATCCTGTTTACAATTCCAATTATATTCATTCATAATTCGAGTCAGTCATACTTTCAGGAAAAATACTCTTGAAATAATGTTCATTTGTGAAAGGCAGCAAACTGTCAATTTGGTCCCAACACTTTCCTGGACTCACAATCAAACATGACTAATTGTGTCCGCAGCCTATATATCTTCGACTATTTCATCACTGAACTTACCTCCTTCATAAGATTAGAAGTGGCGATGATCATCAATGATTGCAGAACTTTCAGCACCAACAAGCACGACTCTTCAAATACGGAAACTTGACAAGATCGGACGACATCCAGACTTGGGCTGACACGTGACATCTAACATTCACGGCAACAAATGCCAGGCTACGATCATTACAAATAAGGGACGAACTAACCATTTCTCCTTGACGTTCAATGGTGTTCCCATCAATGACTCCTACTATCACCATTGTAGGAGTTATTATTAATAAAAACTCAACCGAACTCACAATATAAGTATAATGGCTACAACAGCAGACGAGAGGCTAGGTATACTGCGGCGTTTAACTCACATCATGACTGCCTAAGATCTGCCCACCACCGAAAAGGAACAATGCAAAGGCGTGATAGAGTACTCCTCAGTTGCCTCAAGAATACTCAAGAAGCTTCACAGCATTCAGCACACAACAATCCAGTTGACTGACATTGCATCCATAATCATTTACTCCCAACACCATCGACGCCTAGTAGCAGCAATGTGCACTGACGACAATATCTGACGACTTGTGAAATTCTCAGACAGCATTTTTCAAGCACAAGAACACTTCCATCTGGGAATACCAACACATTTAAGCCACTTATCATCCTTATTTTCAAATATGTCAGCTATCCTTTATTTTCGCTGGTTCAAAATCCTGGAATTTCCTTCCTAATGGCATTGTGGATCCACCCCAGCAAGTAAACTTCAACGATTCAAGAAAGCAACTAAATACCCTCTTCTCAGGGCCAACTGGCGACAGGCAATTCTTACTGGCCAACGAGCAACGCATGCATTCCACAAGAATGAATAAGTAAATATAAATGTGTACAAATACTCATAATCAGAATTGTTAGATCTACCGTTTTTTTCCTGCCACAAAAATGTTAGCCTTGGATAAGGACACAATGCCTGAAATATCAACCAAAACTGTAAACAAAGTATAATTTTTGAGCAAAATTCGGCGAAGGTTCAAGCTTGGGGACACAGTTTAAGAGAACGTGTCACATAAGAACACAATTTCGCCTCAAGTGATACATAGCCTTTTTTTTCACAGCACAACTCTGTCATTGCCGATTGAGTAATCACAATTCAGCCCTGATAGGTATATGCGCTGAAGTCTTCCCGCTTAAATGAGCTTAAATGTTCATTGATTCATTTGTATTCATCAAAATATCCAGAGCTCGACAGACAAGAAACGTAAAGAGTCGGTGTGACATATTCTCTTGGAGAACGCAAGACATTTTTTTGAAGTTGTGCTCATGGAGTAGCGAATTATCTGCCATAATTATCTACAAATATCAGTAAACATTTTGTTTGTTAACAATCTTGCATTCAGAATGTATTGTTCACAGACTTCAATTCAATTTAAGTGAAGACAGTGAACGTTGAAGTTCCACTCGTGTGTATGGACAAGAAAGGAAACCATGACATGCATTGTGCATTATAATGACCAAAAAGCTCGGATTAGGTTTGGAAGAGAATAGGGCCACACACAGATCCGAAAGGTTGCCTATGTGTAGTGCTGCGCGAGATGGGAGAGATATTAAACGAATATTTTGCATCAATGTAAGGAAGGGCGTGGAAGATATAGAATGTACGGAAATAAATGGTGACATCTTGAAAAATGTCCATATTAGAGAGGAGGAAGTACTGGACGTCTTGAAAACCAAAAAGGTGGATAAATGCCCATGGTCAAGTATGCCATAGAACTGTGTGGGAAGATTGAGAAGTGATTGCTGGTCTCCTTGCTGAGATACTTGTATCATTTATAGTCACACAGGAAGTGACGGAAGAATGGGAGTTAGCTAACGTGATATGACTATTAAAGAAAGGTGGTAAGAACAAGCCGGGAAACGATAGACCCATATGCCTGACGTGAGTGGTGAGCAAAGTTTTTGGGGGAATCCTGAGGGACGGAACGTATATGTATTTTGACAGTCAAGGACTGATTAGTGATAGTCAACTCGGCTTTGTTACTGGAAAATCATGTCTCACGAACTTGATTCAGCGTTTTCAAGATGTAACAAAGAGGATTTACCAGGGTAGACTGGTAGATGTGATATATAAGGACTTCAGTAAGGCGTTAGTCAAGGTTTCCTTTGGAAGACTGCTTAGCAATATTAGACTTCATGCAATAACATGAGAAAATGCCACTTGGATACGGTACTTGCTCGAAGGTAGAAGCCATAATTTGGTGGTGGATGGATGTTTTCCAGACTGGAGACCTGTGATTAGTAGAGTGCCACAAGGATTGGTGCCGAGTCCGCTACTTTTCGTCATTTATCTAAATTATTTGGATGGGAGCGTAAGAAGTATTGCTAGTAACTTTGCAGATGACATCAAAGTTGTAGGTGCGGTGAACAACGAAGAAGCTTACCTCAGTTTACAATAGAATCTTGTTCAGATGGGTCAATGGACTGAAGAGTGGCAGGAGGAGTTTCATTTAGATAAATACGAGGTGCTGCACTTTGAGAAAGCAAATCTTAGCAGGACATATACACTTAATGGTAATGTCCAAGGGAGTGATGCTGAACAAAGAGACCTTGGAGTGCAGGTTCATAACTTCTTGAAAGTAGAGGTGCGGTTAGGGATGATAGTCAAGAAGCCATTTGGTATTCTTTCCGCTATTGTTCAGAGTACTGAGTGCAGGAGTTGGGAGGCCATGCTGCGGCTGTACAGGCCATTGGTTAGGTCACTTTTGGAGAATCGCATGCAATTCTGTTCTCCTTCTTCTCAGAAGAATGTTGTGAAAATTGAAAGGGCTCAGAAAAGATTTACAAGGATGTTGCCAGTGTTGGGCTATTTGAGCTATCGGGCGCGGATGAATCGGCTGGCATTGTTTTCCCTGGAACTTCGGACGCTGAGGACTGACCTTATAGATATGTATAAAACCTTGAGCGGCATAGATAGTCTTGGTGGGGGAGTCCAAAACTAGAGGGCATAGATTTAGTGTGAGAGGGACAAGATATGAAAGAGACCTAAGGGGTATCGTTTTCACGCAGAGGGTGGTACATGTATGGAATTAACTCCCAGAGGTAGTATTGGAGGTTTGTACAATTACAAGATTTAAAAAAAATCTGTATAGGTATATGAATGGGAAAGGTTTGGACTAATATGGGCTGGCTGATGGCAAGTGGGACAAGATTAGATTGAGATATCAGGTTGGCATGGTCGAGTTTGACTGAATGGTCTGCTTCCATGCTGTGCACATCTCTGACTCTCTGACTTTCAGACAGAGTTTGATGTTAAGAAATGCGTACTGACGTTTTGATAATTTCAATTCTGGAAATTTCTGAACAGGAAATTCCTGCTTCAACTCTGCAAAGATATATTCAAATTCGGAAATTAACATGTTCATTATTGAATTGATGCCACGTTTATTGTCTCGACTGGCAATATATTCTGAATTCTAATTATCCACCCTCAGTCAAGTTGAATGCTGCTGTGAACGAGTGCTGTATCAGAAAATAATGCAGACAGCTTTCGATTTAATTGGGAATACATTAGAGAAGACAAGGAAATGAACAATGGAAAGTGAAGGTCTCTTAGCAGTGACAAAGAAATTGTTGATTACATATCAGGTAACTAAGAGAAGCTTGCATTGTTCGCCACTTTCGATTTTGTTGAGCATGGTGAGGTCGACAAGTGAGTCGTTGTGTCATCTCTGGGCATTTCAAGCCAAATCAGAAAACGAGGGACGTCTGGATTAGTGGACAGTCAATAACTGTGGTGAGTAAAGGCGAAAGGAAAAATCGTTTTGTCATGTTTAGTGATAAATCAGTTTTCATGCAAAATTGAGATAATTAAAGGCCAACTGAATTAGGAATCATTAACCTTTCAGCTTTTGGGGATATTTTCAGAAAACTAATATATTGGTAACATCAACTGTAAACAATTGCATCTGAGTAACCTGAATTGTACGGATTATCTTATGAAGAGAGGTTGACTGTGCTCGGACTTTTATCATTGGAGAAAAGGAGGAGGAGAGGGGACCTAATTGAGATATACAAGGTAATGAGAGGCATAGATCTAGACGGTAGCCAGAGACTATTTCCCAGGGCAGAAATGGCTAACACGAGGGGTCATAGTTTTAACCTGGTTGGAGGAAAGTATAGAGGGGATTTCAGAGGCGGGTTCTTTACTCGGAGAGGTGTGAGAGCATGGAATGCGTTGCCAGCAGCAGTTGTGGAAGGAAGGTACTGGGGACATTTAAGAGACTGCAGGATATGCATATGGTCACAGAAATTTGAAGGTGCATACATGAGGATCAATGGTCGGCATAACATCGTGGCTGAAGGGCCTTTTCTGTGTTGTACTGTTCTGTGTTCTCTGTTCTAGTGCTGTACCTCTGCTTTCACATTATTTATTGAAAGAAAATAGCTTCATTAAGAAAATGCAGAGAACTAGTCCACTGAATTATGTGTAAATATTTTCCACGCTCTGCTAGCTTAAAAGCTACAGATAGCTGCAGATCTTTTGTGGCGTTATTATTCTACTACACATAAGTAATTGATTTATTTTATCAGCTATAATTAGCATCTGAGGAAGTTTGGATTCTTCATGGTGTGCTATGAAATCAGTACAAAATATATGAAAAAAACGATACTTCATTTAAAACGTACAAATTTGAATAGATTTGCTTCCAACAATTCCAGTGACACCTAAAAAATCCTTACTGGAAATTAACATAAAATTGAAATGAACTGGAATGCTTCCAAAGTCAGATAATCAGTGCAGCTGTGCAGACTGGACTTGAAATTCACATCGTTCGGCAGACTGCAGCATCCTGGTAAACCTCCTCTGAAGTTCTGGGTATATTTCCATAATTATATCCCAGAACTATGATCTGCATTCATGAAATATCTGTAATCTAAGATGCATGAAACGTTGAATAATTGGATTCCCAAACACAACGGTGGGTGCATAATATATTACTTTTCACATTCAGACCCAATTTAATACATTGCAATTGTTAAAGAATCATTTGAATTGGAGAAGGCTGCCACAAGTTGGTCTTCGATTGTAACCGTTTTTTCCTTTCAAACTTTAGTTTGATTATTTCATTCGATCCTCGTAATAAACAAAATCAGACACCTCTACATTAAATTGGGCAAACTCAGTACTTTGTACCTTCACAATAATGGGACATCTATGCAAAGAAATGATCTTATTTGAAATTCTTGCAATTCGTGTAGATTTCCAAATTTTGTGTTGCTTTCTCACGACTCATTTGTCTTTCTTTTCAATCAAACGGAATTTCAATATGTGAGAGGAGATTTTTTAATGAAGTTATCGACGCATTAGCGTTAGTGGTCTGCAATTCATTGGGTTCCTTTAGGTTTTTTTCAGATTGTAACCTATCGTATGTTAGCCATAATATTCGAAAATGGACGAAAAGCTGTGAGTAAAGTTGTGGTGGGAGCTAGAAAACGCCTGGATTGGGAGGCAGGAAGTTAGAATTCAGCGTTTATGAAATGTTTGGAGGGGGAGCACTGTGTGATCACATTACAAGATCATAGAATTTTTCTCTGTTTCGAAACTTGAAATGGATTTCTGGGGGAAGTCGTTTGGAAGTGTTCAAGAACAGATAGCACCCAAACTGAAACATTTGTAATGAAAGCCAGCACCATTTCCAGGCCAAGCAAAAGTCTTCTTTTTTAACACGAGAAGACCTTTTGAATTTTTGAAATCAATTTGAACCTTCTACTTAAATTCCCCACAAAATCTATTAAAATGAAATCTGATGGGTTTCCTTTTCAACACAGTACCAGTCCGACAGTAGAAATGTTGCCATGTCATCACAGGTATATATAAAAGAAAGGGGCAGGTGGACAAAACCACAGAGCTAGCTCCCATGTGCAAATGCCTGGACGCCTTTGAAAACTAAACACTATCTGAATGAAAAAGTTACTAACGGAATAATTAGTAATAATTCTGCAGGAGCATCGGTAGACAGGGAATTCCTGACAGAAGCATCGATGGAGAAGGCATTCTTAATAGAAGAATAGACATATGAGGTACAGAATATTTCAGAAGACAGTTAATCTGTAACTAATTTCTAAGGCCTAAAGATTTATTTCGTTCATTTTTCACAGGGAGAGTTAGATAAATAAACCGTTACTTGTTGGTTTTAAGGCGAGTGCCATGGATTTATTTCATTTAAACACTAGACTTTGTTGGAAGGCAGGTTTAAGTCTGGAAGCTGGAAGAGCACAGCAAGACAAGTAGCATCATGAGGTAGATAAGTCCAACGTTTCGTTTATAACACTTCTTGATGGTGGGACTAGGGGGAGTTGCAGATAAAGGGAGAGGAAAGGGCTTTGGGTGTGTTAGGCGCGGAGTGATGAAGTCGTATTGGTGATTCCAGATGGTAGGCACAACTGATAGCTTGTTAGCATGTAGGAATCCAGTTGGCATCTGGAATGAGGAATACACTAGGTTGTAGAAAAGGAAAGTGACCCTCTGCCTCTCCTGAAAAGGTTGTTTGCAGCCTTGAATGGAGATGAGGAAGGAGGTTTGCCACAGGTTTTGAAAATTTCAAAATTGCAAGTGTCAGTGCAGGCGGTATGGCGTGCTCGTGGGGAGGCTGGCGGGAATCAAGGATTAACAAAGGGAATATCATTTTTGAAGGCAGAGAGGGTTTAGGATGGAGGGATAGTCTTGATGGTGAGGTTTTGTTGGAATTGGTGGAGGTGTTTTAGGATGATATGTTGGATGTGCAGACGGGGGAATTCGAAAATGTAGGCAATGGGGACCCTGTATTTATTAATTTGGCTGCTGCAGAGTTTTGAACATTGTGGCGGGGAATGGAAAATCTGTGGTGAAGTGTTGTCTGATTGACAGATAAGTGGAAGAGCACTTTGTTAAAAATAAATGGCCATTAGGGATGCTTGGGAGTGGAATGGCTTGGTGTCAGAACAACTGCAACAGAGACAGAGGAATTCGAAAAAAAAAGGCATGGAGATTTGCAGATTACAGGGTGGGAGGTTCTGCAGTCCAAGTAGTTCTAGAGTCTGTGTGCTTGTAGGAAATGTTATTCAGTAATCTATCAACAGATATTGAAATAGAGATCTCAAGGAAGGGGAGGGAACTGTCAGAGATAGACCAAGTGATTTTGATGGACAAGTGGAAAATTGTTTGTAAAGTCGATTAACGAATCCGGTTCAGACTGGGTGCAGGATGCAGCACCGGTGCAATCATCGATGCAATGGCAGAAGAGTTATGGAACAATCAGTATGCATGTTCTGAAGAGGAACCCTTCGACATGCCGAAAAAATAGGCAGGCTTAGCTCGGGCCCAAGTGAGTGCCCATGCCCCGCCCGCTCTCCAACTCTGGATAAAGAGTAAATGGGAAAAATTAAAGGAAGACTTATCGTGGGTGAGCACTAAGTAGTCGAGGTGGAAAAGTGGATTGATGGAGGAGACCAGCTGGGCATGTTGGAGAGAAAGAAAGAGCGATCTTGCAGGTCGTCCTTGTGGGGAGTTGACGTGCATAGAGTAAAAATGAAATGTGGGGGCGGGGGGACTAGAAGTTTTTCCAACGAGGTGGAAAACGTGCTTGGTGACCCAGATATCGGTGTGAAGAAGATGGAGTCGAGGATGGGGAAGCAATTAGTGTGGTGAGGCAGGAGCATGGAATAGCTGGGGTAGTTGGGCTTGTGGAACATGTCGAACAGTTAGATCTGGGTTCTGGGCCTGCGATACTATGAGTTTGGAGGTGTTGGAGGGGAGGTCACTGGAGGTGATGATATTACGGAGAGTCTGCGTGGGTCAAAGTGGTGCCGTGGTTAATGTCATGACAGAAAAAAAAAATACTGTTCCAGGAAGACAGTTTATTACTTGAAACACTTTCGCTCGTTCACATTGTGAGTGACGCCCACTGTAATGGAAAATAAAACACGGAACTGAGGACTTCAAAGATGAACACCCTTGATATTTTCCAAACCGTGTGGAGGCAAGTTGTCACAGCTGTATGTTAAAACAAGAACAGAAAACAAAAGCGAAAGATGATGAAGTTGATGTGCAGTATCTGACACCCTGATCAATGAGATGGTAAAATAATAACCACATAATGTAGAGCGTCAGGGCAAGGAGTTTATTGCTGAAAAATTAATGGTGTAACAACAAAACTTAGAACGATGCAATATTTACTCAATGATATATCATATTCAGTTAACGAATCAGAGTGTATTCCAGAAAGCTAATACCTTAAAGACAACCTCTTGCAGCAGAAATTGAGACATTGGCACATTAGTGAGATGAACGATAGGCAGAAATTTACCAGGTTGTATTGCTGGTGGAACTCAGACGAACTATTGAGGGTAGCACTATTGAGGGTAGCTAATAGACAGAACGAGTTTGATCGGGATAAATTACACAAAGATGTGACAGAATTGTTATGAACCTGTCATACTTGTCAGACGGTAGGAAAGCCACAGACTGTGACGAAACCAGCGTCTTTGATGCCGATTCCCGCATTTTAAAAACCTTTTCAAATGGTTTGGGTTTGTTTGTGCAGGTCCCCTGACTAAGACCAAAATTGAAAACCAATATTAGTCAACCTTGATTATCTGTGTAACAAATTTCCAGAGAGAGTTCTGTTACGGAATGTAAAGGCAAAAAAGGTTGTTGAAGATTTGCTTACACTTTTAACCGTTATTCACAACCCAAGGGGTCTTATTCAGTTAATCTGCAAGTAGATATTTCCAGACGAATTTGAAGCTCTGCCTGTAGGACACCTCGTGAAAAAATAAACAAGGACAACATGATCTTGATAAAGGCCCAGCTTCGTCACATGATGTCATGGATTGTTTTGGCAGCAAACACTTTTAACCGGAATCATACTAGCCTGAATCGCAGGGGACTTTGCAAAGGTGACATCAGACCCGAAAGACGATGGTGAGGGTCGATGACAATGTTAACCCAAATATTTGAGAAAACAGTATTCTATTTATGTTGTTTCGTATTACAGATGCTTCAACTGGATCAACTCACATTACTATATTTGAATTGATATTCACACACGATGTAAGAGTGCCATCAAAAATTAATTAAGGAACAGTTGGCATGTCTGAAGTCAGAGATCACACAGTGTGGCTATTCATCTGAGTTGATCAAAGGTTAAAAAAGAGTAGGTCAATTAGCCAGATAACATTTCAAGATGGGACAGCCCCGAATAAAAAAGAAGCAGCTAAGAGATCTAAAATGCGTAGGTTTGCCAGATGGAAAGAATGGTGCAGTTACGAGTGTTAAGATATTTATTTAAAGCAAGATTTAAAGGTCCTTGCCAGTTTGAGAAGAAGTTAAGTCAAGCCAGTTATCTGGCATAGATGCCTGTTGGAAAAGTAATTATCGGGTTTGTCACGAGAACATGATAAAATGCTCCTATGACAGTGAAAGGGAACTTGAGAAACAGTGTCTTGTTACTCCCACTCAGAGGGCGGTGTCAAATTTCGATAATATGGATATTGATGTGCCTCAAGATGAATTAAAAACCGACGAGTTCATTAAGAAATAGCGTAGGGGAAGGAGCTATCTATTCCGTGAGCAGAAAATTGAATTGAAAGACTTGTTATAGTGCTTTGATGATATATGTAGAAATAGGAAAGGGAGGAAGAATGCTAAAGTATATTCTGTTGACGTAGGAAATGCAGTTTCGATAATACCGCACCACTACAGGCTGAATTCTCCAAAACAATGTCAGGTTCAGGAGGAAGTGGAAGCAATGGCCCGAGTCAACGTCATTGACATGAGTCAACGCGAATAACTTTCACAGACTATTTTGAATCTCAAAAGTTATTGTACTCAATGCTTCTGCATACTTTATCAGAAGGTCAACGCTGTGATCAAATCTGACTCATACCCAACTCCACGGCTGAAAAATGGTGGGAAAAATGTAGATCAGTCTATTTGATTCACAAAGTTGGACTTTGTTCTTACTGTCGAGTACTTTTGTTGGAGAGAGCAAAAGAAGTTTCTGCTTTCGTAATCACAAATGGGCTATATCAATTTCATGTAATTCCCTTTTGAATGGAGAAAAGAAAAGCACCAGCTCTTTGCAAATTCTTACGAGCAGATTTGCTGCAGGGTTGACTAACTGTGCCGTCTACCTAGATGACTTAGTGGTCTTTAGTCATTCGTAGAAAGATCACTTGCAGATTTTTCCCGAGCTCTTGAAGAGATTACAGAAAGCAAATTAGGTCTTAAACTTGCAGTCAAAATTTGCGAAATTGGAAGTGACATTCTTAGTGCACAGCATTTGATAGGGACGAATGATATCATCATCCGTGAAGGTGTAAGCCATCAAGGAATTTCCATGACGGTCATTGAAGGAACAAAGATTTAGAATTCTGCAAATTTACGGGAAAGTTGTCCATAACATTTGCAGTGGTGTGATAATATTGAAGGATTTGTTCATAAAGAACACTAAATTTTGGTGGACAGAACAATAAAGAACACTAGATGTTGGTGGACAGAACAATGTCAAGAGGAATTTGAGAATTAACCTAAAGTTTTGCTCATGGCTCAAATCTCGTCAAAGGTTTTCCAAACATACACAGCCGCCATCAATGGAAGCGATGTTACTTTGGAGCTGGCTTCCTACAGGAGAATTGTTGTAGAATTGAACATCTAATTGAATATTTTTGAAAAGGATTCAACAACCATCGGAAAAAAAATCAACCATTTGAAAAACAGTTCTTGAATTTGTCAATGGCTTTACAACAAGATGAATACAATAGATTATTTCGTTGGAGTCTCATGTTAACAAGCATTAAATTTGGAAATTGTACATATGCACCATGACAATATTATCACAGATGTGTGATCACGAGTTGAAAGGGAAAATATTTACGTTCGGGAAGAACATTAGTTTTCAAAGTTGCATGTCAATGGAATTAGTCTAAAATATCACTCAAAATTAATGTGCAGTGGATATGATTAAGTTTCTTTATAAGAAAAGAATCACCTTTTAGTAACAATAATTCATTTTTTTCTTAATGGGGAGACAGTTTGAAGTAGTGTAGAATAACTGTGGACTGGTAAGGAGGAAGTTAGAATTTGGTGTATATTAAATGCTAGCGGAAAAAGCATTGTGCAGTCTATTTGAACGATCATGTCCTTTGTCTATGTTACAAACTTCAAATGGATGCATGGGAACAGCAGGGGCATGAATGCTGAGAGCACACGAATTGAAACATTTAGACTGAAAGGCCTGACAGTTCTCAGGCCAAACAGCTTGGTTTTTTTTAAAACAATAGAGCAGTTTTTTTTAAAGCCAATTATCCAAACAGTATGATACACGTGTTAAGATACCAAAATAATACTAATTTTTAAACCTCATGATTGTGACAACATATAAACAAAGCTATTTTGGATCATATACGTAATCAAGAGTATGGAAAGAAATGAGCAATTAACTTCACGCCTCAAAGCTAGCTGCCATCTGTAAGAGCCTCTAAGTCTTAGAATAAAAGCACCGTTCAAATACAAGTGGCGCCGTTGGCAAGAAACGTTAATGATCCTGACAGACGATTCAGTGCAGAAGGCATTTCTGCCAAAAGAAACGATGGTAAAGGCACAAAAAATCTGGAAAACATGTGACCTGGCTGTAATTTCGAGAGATTAATCCTATTTGTTTTTATACAATTGGAACTTGTATTTATTGAAATGGCATACTAACAAAATCTCATCCTATTTAAGAATATTTAGTAGTTAGAATGAATTTATTCTGTTTGTTAATAATTTGGTTAATTTGTTCACTTGCAAACTTAAATTAATCAAATTTTACTTGTTGATTTTAAAGTGATTCTGAGGGAATAACTTTATTTAAATTCTACAAGTTGCTTACATTCAGATGAAAACACTTTTTACACTCAATTTACAGACTATATAACGAGATTAATTTCCTTGTGGATTTTGGTTTTAGTTATTATTGGGGTGGGGTGTCAGCGACTGATTGAAAACAGTAATGAAACCCTTACCTCCCCATCATGGAAAAGCTGTAATTATATGTCGTTTGAAATGGCATTTCTGGCTCAGAAGAGCTCAAAGTCTCTAAACTGGCACACAGGTTTAAATATATACGACTCTTACAAATTCCAGCAAAGAAAAGAAATATTACTAACTATAAAAAAAATTCAGAATTATTTCAATTGAAAGTCACGTCCCATAATATTATTTTTTCTCACCCTTTGCCATGTGCAATTTCCGTAACTCTGAAACCGAAAATCAAGCTAATCAGCGTAATATATACGGAAGGGATAACTGGAAAGTAAAAACATTCCTTTAGGACATATAATTTGCTAAAAATCAAAAGTATTCAAATCCAATTGCCACACAACACCTCACTTAGATTAGGTGAGAATTTTATGAGTCAATAATGTAGTGTGCAAAAAGAAATATTTCTCTGGAGGAGAACCATCTGCAATTAAATGCTCACAGACTATTCAAAAACATTATCAAAAATAAAAATTCTCTTCCGCGTTTCCACAAATCCTTTTGTTTCCATTACAGAAGACAATAGATTTTTCTCTTTTTTTCAAAAGGGAGAATGCATTAATTTCGCTTATGTTACTTTTATAAAATTGCTTAATAGATAATACTGAGTCTTGTGTAAAGAGTGATTATTGTTTCTTTTGTCGCTGTGAATCACTACGTATGCTCACTTAGAATAAAATTAATTGAGAAACATTTATCCAATCATAACATCATTATGTTCCTATCACCTGTGGAGAGGTGAATAATGCTAGTGACTATTGCCATCGAATCTCCTATTAAGCTGCTTGTCTCATTGTGCAATGGCCAAGATTAATAGTTCGAGATGTGTGAGACCTACCTGACAGCACCTTGAAGAACACTAATAAATAACTTTAAGGTTATTTTTAATCGTGCACAACATAGAACATGAGGTAGTCCTCAGTCGAGTCAATTTCGACCTGCTCTGTGCAATTGTCGTATTTTCATGTTCCATACCACTCTTTCAACTCCTCAGAAATGCTTTTTCCTCTTTGTTTTTTAATGTTCATATAAAAGATATAATCACCATACTCTTACCACAGCATATGGCTGCTCCTTCATCAGAGAGCGAGAGAGAGAGAGAGGGAAAGAGAGATTTGGATTTGTGGGTGAACCAAATGAGCACTACGCCTCAGGCGAACGTTTGAGAAGGATTTACTTCTCGATATGCTCAGCCATTGTTGGAATTGTGCTCACATTGGTAATTACTCTGCATTACGCACGACCCTATTCATAAGTCTGTCAACGTCTCTCTGCTCAAGAAGAGTTATTTTGTTCTTTGAAACTACTTGTGAAAAACTGCTCTTCGCCCGAACAAAAAAAAATGACCCATGTCAATATTTTCTTAATTCAGTCACTTAGTAGAACATGTGTTCCACCAGAAACTATATGCTCATTTATATAAGGTGTTCATATTCCATTAATTGCAAAAAATGCAGTATTTAAGAATAAAATAACAACTGTTCAGAATCCAGATTTGCAGGAAAAGATCGCGTCTGCACACTCGTCTAGTCTGGCATAACATTTCAGTTCATTGTGAGAACTTTTTCGCATCTACCTCATATATTGCAGAGGTCACTCTGGTACCAAATGCTATAATTCGTCTGTTATTTAAAGTTAAAGTAGTAAACAACAAAAAAAGGCAGTTTTGTTGCAATGTTATAAGCCTAATGCTTAATATTGCGGAAACCTATTTTTGGGTGATGAGAAATGAATTATAACTGACTGTAGTTGTCTTCAATCGATTTGGTGCCATGCTTTAATCGCAAACGAAAAGTTTCATGGACAAAGTATTCGACAATGGAAAGCTTGCGGAGGTGGGGGGGGGGGGGGGGGGGAGGGGGCGGTTGGCGGAAGTCTTAGTGTTGTTGGCTGTGATTTGCAATAATTGCAAAAAATGATTTGCTTTAATAAAGCATGATTCACAATGCGGATTTGCTGAAATTAAGGACTAATTGAAGACTGATAATTCACAGAAGACGTGAGGGGACCAAGATAAATTGAAAATGTGAAATGTGAATTAGGGAAACAAAGGTCCATGCAGGCTTTTGGAGCCCTATTACGTGACTCCAATGATGACACCTAAATGCACATTTAAAATTGTAAAAGTTTATATCATAATTAAAATGATTGTCAAAATATTCTAAAACGTATAATTGATATTAATGTATTTCTGTGATCGAACTCAGTACTTTTCAATTTTTTTTCGAGATCAAAACAATTTCAGCATATTTACCATGACTTCAAATCAATCAAAGCCTTGATCAGAGAAGTCCGTTTCAGACTTCCAAAACTTTCTTAACATTATATGAAAAAGAAGATCACCAGTTGTCGTACTCCACAGACATGCTGACTCAAATGTGTAATCCTTATTGCATTCGAGTCGTCTCGAAGGAACTGTGAAAGTTCAGAGCTCCCAAATTTCCAAAAAGAAAACAACAATTCCCTCAGTAAAAGCAAAACCAAAAGGATGGAATTCTTCGTGGTTTGATGGAGTACAGAAGCTATGCAATCTTTCAAGCAATTCAAAATTCCCATCTATCACAGACATATGAACTTCTATTCTGAGGAACACGGCTGTCGACTTGTGTCGAATGAATGATTTGTTTTGTGTAAACTAACGTTCCTCACATCAATAACTACAGTTTAGATGGAAATATTATTCCAAATACGGCAATATCAAACATGATTGCAATTGATTCAAATAATTTTAACAGTTATGAAATCAAACGGAGATGATTTAACTTTAGATATGATGTTTGTTCTATGCTTCTAATTGTGCGTAATAATTTATCAATAATTTGAAGATAGGACTATTCACTTCACTTCACTTCATGGTACTATTTAAGATATTCCGTGTAAATACAGATAACTATTGAATGATTATTTTAAAATTATAGATTAATTAATGAATTCCAGCATCATAAAATCCTTATGGTGTGGAATTAGACCATATGACCTAAAAGGTCCACACTGATCCTCTGAAGAGTATCACACTTACAGACGTTCCCCAACACTATTACCTTCCATTTCCCATGACTAATGCACCTAACCTGCACATCCCTTATCACTATGGGCGATTTGGCTTGGCCAATTCACCTAGTGCCTTTCTTTAAACTTTTAAACAAACTCAATATTATGGCGCACACTTGTGTCACAGCAGCACATGATGGTTTGTCAACTGAAGTGTTAACATATCAATTGTAAGCTCAGTAAGTTTCGTTCTGTAGTGAGAAGTTAATTCGTCATGTGACGAAATACAAATAGCTGAGCATTTTATTCCATAGAAGTCACATTCTAGGCCGACATACATTAGAATTGTTCTGACCATTAAGATCAGTTTGACGACTAATGTGATATTTGTAAGGGACCAGAACACAGCGCTGGAATAGCACTATTTGCGACCTTCATCCTATATAACTGATTTTAATTGAACACTTTTGTGCAATGTCAAGGACTGCATTAAAAAGTAGACATGAAGTATTCACGACATCCGTTTTGAATCTACTTATTAAGAATGTAGCATTCATAAATGGGACTGCAAAATACAATTACAACGAATATACACATTTAATACTTCATATAAGCTTGATCAAAGATGGCCGTGTTTTATCTGATGACCAGGATTAATCACATCCTTCCTTGTTTGGAAGAAGCGTATATCTGAAGCGGAATGATACACATCATGCAGTCATTGTTTCGTAGAGTTCTAATGCACGAATAAAAGAACCTTCACTCCAACTCGTGCATGCTGACGACATTTCCGAAGTTAACCGAGATGCATTTGGCGGAATTTGGCCATATTCCTCTAACCTCTTTTTTACCGTGTACCCGACCAGACACCTTTACAATGTTGTTCTTGTACTGGTCTACACCAGTTACTCGGGCAGTTCATTCCTTAACTGCACCACTCTTTGCGTGAGAAAGTTACCCTTACATGCCTTTTTAAATCTTTCCCATTTCACCTTAAAGCTGTGCCCTAAAGCTTTGGACTCCACTATCCTGGAGGAGGAAAACCTCAGTTAATGATGCCATCCATGCTTCTCTTAAGTATATACCCTTTAAAGGTGACCTTAGTCTTCGAATCTCGATTGAAAATAGACTGAGCTTCAACAGCCGCTCCATATAGATTGAAGAACCGAGTAAGCAAGTCAGTATCAGGAGATAGAGAAGTTTATATTTCAGCTGGAACCCTTTTTCAGAACTGGCAGTGGGTCGAAAGGGAAATGCAGAAAAAGAAAGGGTGGGGATGGAATTTTCAATGCAGCTCAACACTAGTATATCTTTTCTGAATAACTTTTGTACAGCCGGGAGACCGGGATTGAATGTAATATTCCAAGATTGGATTCACTCACAGCTTTTCAGCCAGAATATGACATTCCAACACGTACAGTCGTTGCACTGATTAATGAGGGTAAAAGTGCCAAAGACCTTCTTCTCTCCCCATCATGCTGCAGATCCACTTTCAAGGAATTATGTATCTGAACCCCATCGATCCTTTTCTCGACAACACTGTCCAGAACACACACCAGGTGAAAGTACAAACGGTAAATTTGAAATCACAAACTTCAGAATCGTTGCTCATTCGTCAAGTGAAGTGTGCAAGGTCCTTAAGGAATACTTTGCATCAGAACTTGTGAAGGAGAAGGTCAAGGGTGATGTTAGGATTAAGATAGTGCATGCTCATATTCTAAGGCACATCAATTGACAAGGTGATTTTCGCAGTCTTGAAACATATTAAGGTGGAAAAATCATCAGGCCTGATAGGATCTATTCCATTACACAGAGGGAAGTAAGTGGGAAGATTTCTGACGCATGATGGGTTGCTTGTATCCTGTTTAAGTGCAGGCTTATTCAGAATCCGACGAAATTGTTAATGCTGTCACTTTCCTTGCAAAGATCAGCATAAATAAAATTAAAAAAAAACATAATGCACTCAGTCTTGCATTAGTAACAGCCCCAAACGTTTGAAGGAGTTTCTTAAGGGCAGTATGTACTTGCATTTGCAAAAGAATAGAATTAACGTGAACAGTCCCCCTAGCTTTTAGTGGGTGTGCCCTGTTTCACAACTTGCTTGCATTTCTCCAGGAAATGCTAAAAATATTTCACGAGGGTAGAACAGTGAATGTTGTCCACATGGAACTTTCAAGAATGATTGATAAGGATCATTATGATAAGCTGTTCCAGTAGCTGATGTCACGGTATTTCCACGATAATTTGACAAATTGGATTCAAAATTGCTTCATGTTAATTGACATAAATCTGTCAGATTTGAGATAGTGACTGGATTTGTACCACCGGTGGTATTCTGTTTAAGGTTACCACGATTTAAGGTTGAAACCTCTATTGTTTTGCAATATATGAATGAATTAGGTGGTTTGCACAGAACGTTTGCAGATGAAAGACCATTGCTTAATTTGTGGATAATGAGGAAGTACATCAAGTTTTGAATTGCATCATGGTCGTAATAGATATGATAACCCGAATGGCGTTCTATCTTCTATGTTGTCTGCATTAAAATTACTCACAAAGCTGGTCCTACTATATCAAAAGTATTTTAAAACACTCAGTTATATGGAAAAACAGTTTCTGAAGAAAGATTCTTGCTCAAATGTCAGTCGAACTCGATCTCAGCGTCCTCATCATAAAAATATTTTTCAATTTTGTGTCTTATTTTCAAAATATTCCCTGCTGTCTTGATGTATTATTTTAACAACATCCTGCTCGTTATAAAACTGTTCCATTCGGAACTTAACAGTGCTCTGACTTGCAGCATGCTTGTTGCAAAAATTGAAGCTTATTGAAACACCATGAAGTACTTGATTACTTTGGTCAATTTTATTGTATTCTAATTTTCACAAATTATTTGAAGTTTCCGGTAGAACCTACTTCCAGGAAAGATCTAATGCCTACCATATTCCGTTCATCTACAAATATGCATTTGTACTACGTTCAGTAAGGAGAAGACGTTCAGTGTTTGCTTTGATAAATAAAGCAATCATTTCAATGACTGCCCAGATCATTAGATTGCAATTGTAATTACTAGAATTAATCTCTTATCTCCATGTTCAAGTATACACGACGGAAAAATATCTGAAATTTCTTAAGTGGTCATGTGTTTCGATACATCTGCAGGTGAATATTTCACTGGTGATATCGCTGTTTGCAATACCTATTTCAAGATGCAATGTACTACAATTCAAAGAAACACATGCGAGTTGTGTTCTAAAACACGTGTTCTAATCAGGAAGTGTTGTTTTAAATCATTTTCAGAATCATTGTTGCTTTAAGTAATTTCGGTTTGGCACAGCCAACAAGAAACTGTGCGCTAAATATGACTTCTGAATTGTGACTAACAGCTTGTGTTAAAATGAGAAAAAAATGTAGCATATTCTTTATTCATGAGTTTAAAAAATCACTCAACACAAAGTTATAGTCCAACAGGTTTATTTGGAAGCTCTAGCTTTCGAAGCGCTGCCTCTTCATCAGATGGTTGTGGAACAGGACCACGAGACAGAGAATTTATCGCTAAAAGGTAAAAGTGTCAAGGACCTGTGATGGGATATTAAGCAAATTTAGATTTGTCTTTAATCTTTTAGAATAGCATAAACTCGTTTCTGTTCTTCATTATGTCAACCTCAGAATTCCTTTTGTTACATTCTCAAGATAGATTCAGCTTTTCTTACAATAGGTGCCAACTCAGCTCAGACAATTTATTAAAGATATGAAGTTAACGTTTGTCTGTGTCCCAATGTTGAGTTAAACTGTTTCTATTTCTAAAGTGGGACATATAGAATCTTACATGGACTTATGCAGTTTTGAGCAAAATAAAATGTAATTCTGCAAATACAAATTCACCCTATAAACTTATATGTGTGTACTTGCAGGAGAGGAGCACTACATGGGATAGACACATTGTGCGTGCATATGTTTGCATGTCTGTAGGTGTGAGTGAATGCAAAAGAATGCGTGTATGTGTGAAAGTAAGCTTGGTCAAGTACGTGTGTGTGTGATATAATATAAGCCTGTGAGTGGGAGGGCGCGTGCGTGGACGTGAGTGCGGGGCTTCATGTTCGTGCATATGATAGAGAGAGCTTGTACATGAGGGAGAGTCGTGTGACTGTGTGAGCATGTCGTAAAGTGTGTTTATTTGGGTGTTTGTAAGAGTATGTACAGTTCAGTGGCATTACCTGTCGAATGATATGAATCCAAGATCATGGTTGATGCCATCCCCATGGATACTAATTTTGAAATCAAACTCTGCTCCACCACATTTAGTTGCTGGTTATCCCAGAGCCTCGAAAGTTCATACTTTCAAATAATCCTGTGGGACTATAAAGTGCTGTTGTACTACTTTACTTTGTCCACCCTAGTGCACACTGGCACTGCCAAATCACTTTATTGTTGTCAACAGGCTTAGAGGTTACCTGCAGTTTTACTTTGAATTTATACTTTCCACATAATCTTTGTTATGGAGGAGAGACTTACGTTTGGGAGAAAGTAGAAGTGAGCTACGAGAAGGGGTAGTTCATGGGAATTTGTTGCGGAAAGAATGCATTATTTTCTCATAGATCACAACAGCTGAATGATGACTGGAAACTGATGGAAGAGCCAGTCAGTGTGACAGGTAGTGTTCCGAGATTGAACTGCGTTTGGACTGTGCTGTCCATAACGAATTTGTTTAACTGTTGATGTAACTGCAGGAAGAATTGAAATCATTCGTCCGAAACTCCAATTAGCAATGGATAAAAGCTCAGAGAATATAAAACTAAGTAACGATTTCAGGTATTTTCTTCAATGAACTGCAAGGATGACGATGATCAACACCTTCGGAAATATTACTAGGAAATCATAACTGCTACCTGTGGAATAATTCGACATGAATGATATTTCCTTAATGTGGAAGCAAAAGGATTTGCTTTACGTTTACTTAGTCTTTCACGGTTTCTTTTTTCTCTGTCCTTTAAGTGAATCTAGCTCAAAAATGCATTTGTTAAAGCATAGCTGGATTATTTTTTTTATTGATTAATGTTGTTCTGATCTTGTTAACATTTTGTTCATAACTTGCTGCATACTGTGTTTCAGGATTTAGTTGTTTGTGAGATTTGAAAAAAGATGTAGAAACCCTGAGTAGGTTCACTTGTCTTTATATAAGTCGCAAAAGTGCTATCGTCTCTCATGAGAGTGAAATATTTTTTGTGAATTTGAATGCGCTGATTCACACAAAAATATGTAATGGCTTGAAATGTATAGTCTTAAATAACATTGTTTGCCAAAAAAGGATATAATAATTTCTGTCTTTCATTTGAAACTCGTTTGCTTATCAGGTCACACAACCCTTGAACAGACTGACCTGTTCATATACATCAGAATTCAGAACTGGCAAGGATGGTTTTGGTTTAACCTCCTGTTAAGGTACAAACTGCAAATTCTAAACCATTTAAACATTTGTCGGAAGCAAGTCATAGTTAACTGCTTTGAAGTGCTATTGGAGTTGGTAAATTTAGAAAGAATTATGGTGAAGGCAATACTGTCCTCTGTAATTATAAAATATGTACATCACGCGTGCAGAGTGTTAAGCAATAAATGACTATCAATGGTTTGATATTTCAGATGACCCAATTGCTCCAAATTTGTAGGAGAAATATTTTGCAAAAACAGTTTAAATACGCGACTTACAGTTGCAGATGAAAACATTTGACAATGATTTGACATTTATCTTGACAAACACTCTGAATCCTCAGATACAGCGGCACTTACCAGTCTCTTTCTCGAACAATGTCTTCACTGTGGAATGAGCACAGCGTGCAATGTATCAGTGACAGGAAATGCAGCTCAACTTTTTTTTTCTGGTAACAATATTGAAGAGGTGGAGGAGGAGGAGGAGGAGGACGAGAAGAAGAAGACGAAGGAGAAGAAAGATTATAGCGACGTTTGGTACTGGCGAAACAGTCCATAGCTGTAATGTTTCCTTTGAGAACAAATAAATTGAATGTTTTTTGCTGAGACTGTACATAACTACTTTTGCTTTGACAGACGAAGTATAACTGAAGGAAACAAGGCAGGTTTAAATAATGTGCATATACTTCAAACATATATTTCCTTGCTTCCAATCCTCGGCTGGCTGCCAAAGTAATCAAAGTGGATTTTTCAGTACGATGGTTGACAAACTTTGCGACAGAGGCAATGTCAAAGCTTTTCCCTTCATTTCCAAACTGACTGAAGTATTTGCAGCTGTTAACGATGGTATGCTCTTTCATTCACATTCTCTTTTTCTTTGCTTACATTAAGCATTTGCAATGTTAATATCCAGATCTGATGATAATGAAGTCTATGTTCCCTACGATGCCTAAAAAGCAATTACCTTGACGACCAAACCCTGTGTAGCATGTGCCATTACGTTTTTGGAACGTAACTGCTAAATTGTTTCAATTTCACTCGTCTAATCTCACAGATTCATCTCATCTTGTTCGTTATTCTTTTGAATTCATTTTGTATATGTAGTTGACTCCTTGAGCTCATTGTTACAGTACAAAAAATATACAGGAGATGTGTAACGATGAATCGTTACAATTGTACGAGATTAAATTATTTCACTTTGTTCTCATTGTTCATTTGTCACGTGAATGTAAGAAGCTCCATACAAAGGTAAACTCGACAATACAAATAACCAAGTTTTTTTTTCTGAATCTAGCCTGGTTCTTTAATATTTCTGATTATGTCAATGGGAGTTTCCTCACTTCTTGTATTCTGAAAACATCAGGTGTGCAATTCAAACATAAGCAGTATTTTCATACGTATTAATTTACCAATATCCACTGTCTATTAATACCTGATCAAAACTGGGTAACTTTTAAAAGTTGCCAACGCCTACAAGGTACTTCAGAATAGTCCTGGAACTTTAAAGTATTCAAGTGATTTGATCTGCAATTTTGGAAGAATACACGATTCGAGGAATGTTTTTTTTTCTGATACTCATAGGTTTGCCATAGTGTAACGTTGACTGGCATCGCTTATGTAAACTAAGATCATATCAAACAATGTTTCTCATGTACATATTAGACATGCAATATGAAATCCCACCATTTGTCTCCACCAACGTTGCCAGGTACTTTAGATGTTACCATTTTAAAAGAATGAATACAAACACTTACTGGTCTTTTGCAGAAGATCTTGAAGTTCTGTTGAGAAACGAATGAAAAAGAAATTGATAATAGAACCAAAGACAAGTAGGATTACCACTTTTCTTCCTTCAATTTTTTGTACCAGCTCTGAAATTCAAATGAATACTGAACGTCAAAGAGGGAAGAATAACCATGCATGCAAGAAGAAAACTGTTATCAACAAATTCGCCATAGCCATAGACATCACCAATTACTATGATCAATTTAATCAACAGTCCGTGAAACTCAATGATATGCTCATCACTGAAACCCTCACTATCAATGTTCCTATGCATTCCGTTGACCAGTAATTCCACTGGACTCGTCATTTCAATACAACGCCTACAGGAACTAGTCAGAAATTGGAATACCACGACAAGTAACTTGCAACGTGACTCCCCGATGTCTGTCCACCATTGACAAGATGCAACGCGCCAGCGTGTGGGAATAACTCACAATTTCATGCCTGGGTGCATCTCCAACAATAGTTCAGTAGTTGGCACCATTCACAAAAGCGCAAACCACTCGAATAGTAGCATATTCGAGATACTTCACCCGAACCATCACGAATGGTTAGTGACAGTCATGTACGCTATTCAGAAGAGTTACTGCAGAACTTCAACAACGATTCTCAGACAGTATCTACCAAATATAGAAGCACTTTCATCGAAATGGAAAGGCCAGAAGATATATGGGTACATGATCATCTTGAATTTCCCTTCCAATCCATTTACAGTCCTCAGTTGCAAAGAAATCGCCGTTCCTTCAATCCTGTGGGAGTCAAAGTTTGGAATTCCATCTTTCGTGACAGATTGGATAAATCCTCACTTGGTAGATCACAACGATAAACCAAGAAAAAATACCAAAACATGTCTCAATGACAACGAAGGATTTTAATCAAATGCTGATTGGAGTGCGAGGCCCAGATCACGTTCCCCTACATTTACCCCTTCACCTAACACTACGGGCAATTTAGCATGGCCAATTCACCTAACCTGCACATTTTTAGAATGTGGAAGGAAACCGGAGCACCCGGAGGAAACCCACGCAGACACAGGGAGATTGTGCAAACTACATACCGACTGTTGCCTGAGGCGGGAATTGAACCCGCTCTAGACTTGTGAGGCACTAGCACTATCCACTGTGCCACCGTAACTAGTGCGCCCACATGAAGAGCCCAAGAAAGATTGTTGTGGATGATCACTCCCAGCAGCTTGACACAAACGACTCATTTAACTTTTGTGATTTTAATGTGTAGAGGGTCATGAATAATATCCCATAAAAAGTTAATAATGCTTTCCTTGGTTTTGCCGGCATTGACAGCTGGGTTGTTCTAGTGCACCATTTTTACAAGTCTTCCCCCTCCCGTCTGCTATCTGTTTCGTCGCCATCTGAGATTCGACCGACGAGGGCGGAGTCATAAGGGAACTTGTAAATGACGTTAGTCTGGTATTTGGCGTCGCAATCATGGTTATACAGTGAGTACAGTAGGTGACTGAGTACGCAGTGTTGAAGAGGGCTCCATTTGTGAGTGTTAGTGATCATGAGGTATTGCCCCAGTCTTCACTGATTGAGGCCTGTGTGTCAGCAAAGTGAGGATCCAGTTGCACACAGTGGGGCTTAGTCCGAGATTGCTAAATTCATTAATCAGTATTGAAGGTGTAATAGTATTAAAGATTGAACTGTACTCAATAAGCAGGGTCCTTAGGTTGTTGTTTTTGATGTCAAGATATTCTAGGAAGCAGGGAAGGGCGAGTGGTACGGCATCTGACGTGGAACCTTTGGTCCTGTAGACAAGTTAGAGTGGTCAAGAGTAGTGGAGACGCTGGAGTTGATTAATGACACGACCAGCCTTTCAAAGCAATTCATGATTATTAAAGTTAGGGCGGCTGTGCAGTAGTAATTGAGACATGTAGCATGAGTCTTCTGAGGCCAAGGGTTGATGTTGGACCGCCTGAAACAGGGACAATAGCCTGCTGCTGGGAGAGTTTGAAGATGTCCTAGAACACATCTGCCAGTTGATCTTCGCATGCCCTGATACATGACCTGGTCGTCCGTCTGGTCCCTTTGCTTTCCTTTTATTCTTACGAAGGAAAACTGATACAATGACTGTTGGGATACATTTGTCAGAAAAACAAAATCATAATTGCTTTTACCTCTCTACCCAAATTATTCTCAAAACGAGCATAGATGGCGTTGAGATGACCTGGGAGTGATGTGTCATCGTCTGCTATCTTAATTTTTTTTCCTGTTATGGAAAATAATAAATAGAAAAGTACAGCAACGAGCAGGCCATTCAACCCACGATGTGTCGAGGATTATTCCTAATTAAAAGTAAAATAACCTAACCTATGCATCAATCAATTCCCTGATGTCCATGAGCATGTCCAAATGTCCAAATAACTCAGCTTCCACCACTGGCAACGCATTCCATGCACTCACAACTCTTTGTGAAAAGAATCTTCTTCTGACGTCTCCTCTATATCTTCCTCCTAATATCTTAAAAGTATGTCTCCTGATGACAGTCAATCCTGCCCTGGGGAAAGGTCTCTGGCTGTTTACTCCATCCATGCCGGTCATTACCTTGTATACCTCGATCAGGTCACCTCTCTTCCTCCTTCTCTCCAGAGAGAAAAGTCCGAGATTACTCAAACCTCTCTTCGTAAGACAAGCCCTCTAGTCCAGGCAGCATTCTGGCAAACCTTCTTTGCACCGTATCCAACACGTCCGTGTATTTCCTATAACAGTGCGACCAAATCTGGAAATGATGTTTCAAGTCTGGTCTCACCAAGGTCTTGCAGAACTGTAGCTAAACCTCATGGCTTTAAAACTCGAACCCCCCATTAATGAAAGCCAAAACCCCAAATGCTTTCTTTACAACCCTATCCACATGGGGGGGCAACTTTGAGGAATCGATGCACTTGAACACCAAGATCCCTCTGTTCTTCCACACTGCCAAGAATCCTGTCTTTAATCTTATATTCAGCATTCAAGTTCGACCTTTCAAACTGCATCACTTCGCATTTATTCAGGTTGAACTCCATTTGCCATTTCTCAGCCCAGCTCTGCAACCTATATATGTCATGCTGCAGTCTGCAATAGCCCTCGATACTAACAACGGAATAGTCAACCTGTGTGTCATCGGCAAAATTACTAACCCGCCCCTAAACCTCCTCACCCAAGCCATTTAGGAAAACTACAAACGGCAGAGCCCAAGAACAGAGTCCTGTGGGACACCACTCACCACTGACTTTCATGTAGAATACTTTCCATCACCAACTACTCTCTGCCTCTGTAAGCCAAACAAGTCTGCTCAGACTCTACGCACAAGTTCCTACACTATCGCTGATCAGTCCTACATTCTCCCTGATTTTTCTCTTATCCCTCACGTAAAAGTCAAATGCATTTGTCTTCTCCCTTTCCTCCCTGCCAAGCCTTTTACGTGTCCCCACTTTGGTCTCCTCAGTCTATTTCTGAGCTCTTTTCTAATAAGGTTATATTCGTCTGAAGGTGTGCTACATGCTTGTTTCATCACCTTGTGTAAGCTTTCTTCTTCCTTTTGATTTGAAGCTCCTCTGTTCTCGGTATCCAAGGCTCCTTAACCTTACCCCTTTTTGGGGGTCTTAGGGTAACAAATTTGTGAATCAGTTACAACAATTGCTCCTTAAACAGTCTTCACAGGTTTAGAACCTGTGATGTCATTCAGTCCTTGCCATGGTTGCCCGCTGTCTGTCTGCATCTCTACTTTTAATCAGTATTGGTGCTTGGTTGTCTTAATGACTCTGTGAAGATCATACTTGAAATCTTTATATTTGAGTGGGTCTCCTGATCTGTAGGCCTCAAGCCTGGTTTTTGCAGTTTCTTTAGGCCTTCATTCATCCTGGGTTTCCTGTTGGAAAACACACGGATTGACTCTATATTCAGGTTAAATTCTCTACAGTGTGGAAACTGGGCCGTTGGCCTACCAAATCCATACTGACACTCCGAAGAGTTACCCACCCAGACCCATTTCAGCCTGTCTAATTCACCTAACACTATGGACAATTTCGCATCGCTAATTCACATGATCTGCACATCTTTGGACTGTGGAGGAAACAAGGCGACCCGGAGTAAACCTCTGCAGACTCGAGGAGAATGTACAAACTCCACACCGACTGTCGCCTTAAGCTGGGATCGAACCAGCGTCCCTGGGGCTGTAAGGCAGCAATGCTAACTTCTGAGACATTATGCCACCAGTTCGTTTGTTGCCCTCCACAAACTTGCTGATAAAGTCTGTGATGGTGGTGGCATACTCGTCCAATGTATCTGCAGACTGTTAAAACATGGCCCAATCGATCGATTCCAGAAAGCACTGAAGTTGATCCTCTGCCTCCTCTGACCTGCATTGGACCTATATCCGCGAGGGGATGTCCTGGATGAGCCTTTGCCTGCAAGCCGAGAGAAGAAACACATCATTGTGTTCAGAATTCCCGAAAAGAGAGCGGGGGATGGAGCGGACGGCATCTTGCACAATGGTGTAACAGTGGTCTAAAATGTTTGTACCCCTGGTGGGGCAGGTAATGTTCTGCTAGTTCTTCGGCAACACTTTGTTTAGATTGGCTTGATTGAAGTCGCCAGTTACAATAAACAGGGCCTCGCGGTGTAACGACTCCAGGGTGTTCTTACTGGAATACAGGACATTCAGAGCTTCCTCTGCTTGTGGCGTATGTTCACAATATTTACCATAGCAGCGATAAATCCCGGTGGTAGATAGAAGGGGCAGCATTTGATTGTAAGGAAGTTAAGGTTTGGGTGCAATAGCTACCCAGGGTTGCAATGTCCGTGCACCGCAAGTTGTTGATTAAATGGTAAACCCGTCCAAACCTTTGTCTTACCCAATGGCGCTGTACGTTCCATACAATGGATATAAAACCCATCAGCCTGAAGTGCACAGTCGGGAACGGATGGGATGAGCTTGGTTTCTGTAAAGCAGAGTATGCAACAGTGCCACAGTTCACGCTGAAAGTAGAGCCATGATCTGAGTTCATCCATCTTGTACTCCAGAGATAGTACATTTGCTAGGAGTAATCTAGGAAGGGGGTTCTTGAAAACACATAATCTCGGTCTTACTAGCAGGCCAGCATGCTCACTCATCTTCCTCGCAGGTTTCTTATGTTTGAGTCGTCTAGTGGTTTGGTGAAGTGGATTGCGACTGCTTCCATTTAAGTTATCATTCCTAGGACCCTGTGCAGCAAATAGGTTGCACTTCAGTGTATTTTTGCAGAGGGCCTGCTTAGGACCCAGTGAAGCAGACAATTTACTGTGTGTTTTTTTTTTACCTGAAGGAGTTTACTTCGGATTCATTGCCGAAGTTCTTGGTTTCAGTTACTGCCGAGTTGCTGCTCCAAGACCAGTCACATGTTCTGCAGAAATGCTTGGGCTACTTTCCAGGTATCTTCGGATAGATTGTGCTTCGTCAGCTAGAAAGGTAACTCGATACCAGAGAACATGAATAAATTGAGAAAATACAGATATGCAAAGTTCAACATTACAGTCCTTTGAAGTAATGCTGCATGGGCCTCACATCCATTCGATGCTGAAAAACGCACTCATATCACACCAGGCATTCCAGCCATTCGACGTCCAGGTGCTGCCTGGACTGGAGAGCACTAGCTATTTGAAAGTTTAGACACATTTTGACGCCTTTGGCTGTAGTGTCCGCTTTGTGGGCTTAATAGAAGTATGAACAAATATGATAGGCATGGATAGACTGAGGAGTCTGAGTCTTCTTTTTCTAAGTGTGAAAGTGTGGAATATTTGTTAAATACTGGGAGACAAAGGTTTAAGGATTGATGGATTATATTTACAGGAGATGTTTGAAGAATTTTCTTTTCAGGTAAACTTTGTAGGTGACAGGAAAGTGTTACCAGAGGAGTGGTAGAATCCGACATGATAATATTGTTCCAAACGCATTTACACAAACAAATGAGCAGCGAGGTCGTAGAGGAATTTCAAAAATCTGCAGGTAAATGGGATAAATTTTGCATGACATGATGGTTGCCGCAGGCATGGTGTGGTGAAGGGCATTTTCCTATCGTGTAATTTTCTGAATGCAAATTTATATGTTGTTGGTAATATTCATTGATATTTAAATCAATGAATATTACCAACGAATGAAAATTCAGAATATTTAAATATCGTGGGATACTGGTCATAATACTAATCTGTAAAAAGTAAAAATGCATGAATTGATAGATAGTAACTGGTGTTATATCATATTACATATTCATTGAAATTGTCAAAAGCGATTGGATGGACATCACAACGACTGTCATATATCACAATGTAGTTGTCGCCAACGTTTTTTCGAGGTATGACAATTTGCAAGAACTTTTTATGACTTTTTTGACTATCTAATGTAAAGCTTGCATATTATGTCATAATGAACCCACACCATATCGAATTCCTTAAAACACATGATCAATTAAATAACCTCCTTTCTGTACATTCTGTAATCTTAAACAGAGTTCGTTCCAAGGCAGTTAGCATGTGAATGAACGTTTAATTGGAACAATTTTTTCAGAACATGTGTTCAAACCCTTTGCTATTGATGCAGAATAACACATTTAATTGCAAGTATTTGAACAGAACATCAGCATAATCAATGTATTCAAAACCTAAAGCCCAGATTAAATCTTTGACCGTCACACTCAACGTCATCCATACTATGTTCTATCTTCCACATGTTTGACCCGTCTCCTAGATTGTCTCACACCTATTACGATTACCCTACATCCTTCAAGTTACTCTGCGCTTTAAGTACTTTGGCAAGCTTATTCCACAGTGTGAAGTATCAAGAAAGGACAATGGTCATAGAATGTTTTTTTTTTCCAATGTAATGTAGTGCTTTTAACTCCTATAACCGTTACCAATCATATGCCCTACCAGACTATCTTTTATTGTAACTCAGTTTCATTGAAAAAAATATATATATTTCACTAACAGGCACCTCCTTCATACACAATTGATTCCAATTGTGTTTCTGCCAGACTAGCATATACACGTGCAAATAACACTGAAAACGACTTTGAATTCAACTACCCAACCATCCGAATGAAAATCGGATGTTCGAAAGGTAAGTGTAATATTGCACAGCAATATTGAGGATCAGGATAATGAAATTACAGTCCAATAGCAATCTCTTAATGCTTTAGAAATTGCGCATGTTAAGATAATATTTTTGACATTGAACTTGATAAACCAGAAGATTTTACAATGTTCAAGCTCCTTAGCTCCATGTGATGTAATAAATTCGTACTGATGTGTTCTTTGTCACCGAATTGGGCAGCCGTTTTGTTTTGTAATTTTGAGTCATGACGAATGCATAATGGGTGAGGAGGGAAAAAAAAAACATAGCCCAGCCCAATATTTTAGTTGAAAAACTGGGATAGCGGTACACAGTGTTAAATCCCTTGTATTTATTTCACCACTACTATTTGCTGTATAAAGCCTTTCAAGCTCCTAATATCCGGAGGTGATGTAGTTGAATGGATGGTTACATAATTTTTATTAGTCCTACTATCATAGAATAATCCTTCCATACACAAACACGGATATAAAATCAAATCATTGTGCATGTATGCAGAAGTTATCCATAAGGCTGAAACATCCACATGTTTGTTTGTACATTTACTCCGCATACTCGTCCATGTGTCCATACAATTGAGGAACAGGTGCAGGCCGTTTGGTCCATTTATGATGTTTGCTATGTTTCTTAACTGATTTCTCCTGTGTTAACCGAGGAACCCCTGATTCTAGTAGCTTGCATCTATCTCTCTTGAATATACTCAATGACTTGATGGGAACCACGGTCGACCACAGTGAGAGCCAGAATCTAATTGCCATTTGACTGAAGAAATTCCTCCTCTTGTCGTTCAGAAAGGACGTCGCTTCACACTGGGGTTGTGTCGATAGGTCCTAACATCTCGGACCATTGAAAACCTGTTCTCCACCTCCACTCTATCCGTGCATTTAATTGCTCGTTAAATTTCAAACAAATGGCCATAATCCTTTCTACACGTCAGCAGTTACATGCCGTGAATACTCACCTGGTCCACGTAAGCAGAGTGTGTCATCTGCAAGGTAATTCTTGTGGCCGTCTCAGGACCTGTACGAACGCCTCCTTATTGTTCCGTAGAAACTATGATCAAAACCATGTTAGAAATACAGCCTGAGGGTAGTCTGAAACAGATTAGCAGTAGATCTTTGCTCTTGTATATGCGCCCCCTTAAAATTAATGCTAATAGTACAATTTCCATCCAAAGTGCAAACTAAAACTTAATGAATTCTGAAAAGGACTCCCAAGTAACCCCGTGCTTCAGCATTACCTTCGAGGTATAGTTAACTCTATGGTCTTCCCACTGAAGAGTATAACATCACGCTTACTTGCATTATTTGGCACCTACTACTGCTTTGTTCACTATCTTTGAATGTCCAACTTCTTCTGCAGCCTCTGCCCTTCCATAAAAGAAACTATCCCTTCTTTGTATCTTGTCCAAACACACCTGCCAGCACTTGGCCCATATCCCACCAAATCCTTCCTATTCATATACCCATCCAAATGCCTCTTAAATGTTGCAATTGTTCCAGACTCTACAACATCCTCTGGCAGCTCATTCCATACACGTACCACACTCTGCATGAAAAAGTTGCCGCTTCGGTATCTTTTATATCTTTCCCCTCTCAGCCTAAAACTTTGCCCTCTAGTTCTGGTCTCCCCGACACCAGGGAAAAGACTTTGTCTATTTATCCTATCAATGCCCCTCATAATTTTTGTAAACCTCTCCAAAGACACCTCTCAGATCCGACGCTCTGGGGAAAACAACCCCAGCCTGTTCAGCCTTTCCCTGTAGCTGAAATCCTCCAACCCTGGCAACATCCTTGTACATATTTTCTGAACCCTTTCAAGTTTCACAACATCTTTCCGATAGGAAGGAGACCAGAATTGCACTCAGTATTCCAACAGTGGCCTGAACAATGTCCTTAAAAATGTGTTACTGGAAAAGTGCAGCAGGTCAGGCAGCATCCAAGGAGAAGGTGAATCGACGTTTCGGGCATAAGCCCTTCTTCATTCCTGAAATTTGCTAAAATTTGCTTTCCTAAAATGCAGCACTTCGCATTTATCTGAATTAAACTCCATCTGCCATTTCTCAGCTCATTGGCCCATCTGGTACAGATCCTGTTGTTATCTGAAGTACCCTCTTCGCTGTCTACTACACCTCCAATTTTGGTGTTATCCGCAAACTTACTAACTGTACCTCTTATACTCGCATCCAAATAATTTAAGTAAATGACAAAAAGTAGAGGACCCAGCATCGATCATTGTGGCACTCCACTGGTCAGAGGACTCCAATCTGAAAAAAATAACCCTCCACTACCACTCTCTATCTTCTACCTTTGAGCTAGTTATGTATCCAAATGGCTAGTTCTCCAAGTATTCCATGAGATCTAACCTTGCTAATCAGTCTCCCATGGGGAACCTTATCGAACGCCTTACTGAAGTCCATATAGTTCACAACTACTGCTCTGCACTCATTAATCGTCTTTGTTACTTCTTCAAAAAAAATTTCAAGTTTTATGAGACATGATTTCCCACGCACAAAGCCATGTTGACTATCCCTAATCAGTCCTTGCCTTTCCAAACACATGTACATCCTGTCCCCCAGGATTCCCTCCTTCAACGTGCTCACCACCGAGGTCAGGCTCACCGGTCTATAGTTCCCTGGTTTATTATTACCACCCAGTGGCACCACGTTTGCCAACTTCCAGTCTTCTGGCACCTCACCTGTGACTATCGATGATACAAATATCTCAGCAAGAGGACCAGCAATCACTTCTTTAGCTTTCCACGGAGTTCTCGGGTACGACTGATCCGGTCTTGGGAATTAATCCACCTTTAACCGTTTTAAGACATCCAGCACTTCCTCCTCTGTAATCTGGACATTTTGCAGGATGTCGCCATATATTTCCGTACAATCTATATCTTGCATATCCTTTTCCACAGTAAATACGAATGCAAAATATTCATTTAGTATCTCCCCCATTTTCTGTGGCTCCACACAAAGGCCGCCTTGCTGATCTATGTGGGGGCCTGTTGTCTCCCTAGTTACCCTTTTATCCTTAACATATTTGTAAAAACCCTTTGGATTCTCCTAAATTCTATTTGCCAAAGCTATCTCATGTCCCCGTTTTGCCCTCCTGATTTCCCTCTTAAGTATACTGCTGCTTCCTTTTTACTCTTCTAAGGATTCACTCGATCTATCCTGATGTATGTTTTCTTCTTTTTCGTAACCAAACCCACAACCTCTTTAGTCATCCAACATTTCCTGTACCTACCAGCCTTCCCTTTTCCACTGACAGGAATATACTTTCTTGTTATCTCATTTCTGAAGGCTTCCCATTTTCCAGCCGTCCCTTTAACTGCGAACATCTGACTCCAATCAGCTTTTGAAAGTTCTTGCCTAATACCGCCAAAATTTGCCTTTCTCCAATTTAGCACTTCAACTTTTAGATCTGGTCTATCCTTTTCCATCACTATTTCTGAATAGAATTATGCTCGCTGGCTCCAAAGTGCTCCCCCACTGACACGTCAGTCACCTGCCCTGCCTTATTTCCCAAGAGGAGGTCAGGTATTGCACCTTCTCTAGTAGGTACATCCACATATTGAATGAGAAAATTTTCTTGTACACACTTGAGAAATTACTCTCCATCTAAACCTTTAACATTATGGCAGTCCCAGTCTTTGTTTCAAAAGTTAAAATCCCCTACCGTAACTACCCTATTATTCTTACAGATAGCTGAGCTCTCCTTGCAAGTTTGTTTCTCAATTTCCCTTTGACTATTGGGGGATCTATAATGTAATGCCAATAAGTTGATCATCCCTTTCTTATTTCTCAGTTCCACCCAAATAACTTCCCTGGATGTATTTCCGGGATTATCCTCCCTCAAGACAGCTGTAATGTTATCCCTTATCAAAAATGCCACTGCCCCTCCTGTCTTGCCTACCTTTCTATCTTTCCTGTAGCATTTGTATCCTGGAACATTGAGCTGCCAGTTCTGCCCGTCAAGCCATGTTTCAGTAATTGCTATGATATCCCAGTCCCATGTTCCTAACCATGCCACGAGTTCACCTGCCCTCCCTGTTAGGCCCCTTCCATTGAAATAAATGCAATTTAATTTATTCGTCGTACCTTGTCCCTGCCTGCCCTGACTCACTTCTGTTTTCAGTTGTACCCTTGTCAAATCGATCTCTTTCCTCACTATCTCCCTGGGTCCCCCCCCCCCCCCCTCCCCCACACACTAGTTTTTAACCCTCCCAAGCAGATCTATCAAATTTACCTGCCTGTATATTATTCCCCTTCCAATTTGGGGGCAATCCATCCTTCTTGTATAGGTCAGTTCTACCCCAAAAGAGATTACAATGATCCAGAAATGTGAATCCTTCTCCTTTACACCAGCTCCTCAGCCATGCACTCATCTGCTCTCTTCTCTTCTTCCTGCCCTCACTAGCTCGTATCACTGGGAGTAATCCAAAATTACTACTCTTGAGTGCCTCCTTTTTAAAATTCTGACTAACTCTCTGTAACCTCCCTTCAGAACCTCAACATTTTCCGTGCCTATGTCGTTGGTTCCAATGTGGACAATGACCTCCTAGTGACCCCTCTCCCACGTGAGAACATTCTGCACCCTCTCTGAGGCATCCTTGACCCTGGCACCAGGAAACAAACACACCATTCTGTTTTTTCTCTGCTGGCCAAGAAATGTCCGTCCGTAACTCGGACTGCAGAATCCCCTATCACAACTGATCTCTTGGAAGTCGACGTACCCCTCGTTGCATTAGAGCCAGTCTCAATACCAGAAACTTGGCTGTTCGTGCTACGTTCCCCTGAGAATCCATCAACCCCTACATTTTTCAAATCAGTATACCTGTTTGAAGTGGGTATATCCACAAAAGTCTCCTACCTCTCTTACCCTTCCTGGAGTTAACCCACCTATTTGACTATATCTGAGACTTTTCCCCTTCCTACTACTGCAATTCATCACATACTGTTGCTGTTGCAAGTTTCTCATCGCTTCTATCGGTTTCTCGAACCGATCCACTCGACCTGATAAGATTCGCATCCAACAGTATTTATGGTAGATATAATCCTCAGTGACCCTTAAACTCTCTTTAAACACCCACATCTGACAAATAGTACATACCACTGCAAAGGCCATTTTTGCTCCTTGACGATCTACAGACCCAGAAAATAGCTACATTTGCACAATCATAACAGTGTAACATTTAATTTCAGGAACTATTCTGGAACTTCAAAGTAAATTCTATAATGTTGCTGTTATGCCCTCTCGACGTTCTTGAAACTCAGAAACGATGTAAAAACGCAGTTTTCCTTTCAACATTTTTGGAAGCCATGGGAGCTCGAAAAGCAAATATTCAGTTTAAAGCAGTGCACTAGAGTATTTTGGGTCATCTTAAGCGACTGCTGGATAAGCACACCGTCGGCAGTATAATGAATTGTGTGTCCATTAGTTGATATTAGATTAAGATTAATTTTCGGCCCAGCATCGTAGGCTGGAGGCCCTGTACTGTGCTGTAGTTTTGTTTATAATTGTTCCAATGCGTCATCGAATCGTTTTCATGAAGAATTCCAGATTTTGTCGATCGAGAATGCGTTTATTTTCTATGAGATATTTTTCTCATTCTCACTGCTTTTTTGGATTTGGTATCCATTCATATACCTATCTTTCTCTCTCCAATCTAACAATGTCTGTGTTTTGATGGTAGTCTTTCTTTGTTTCACGATGCATAGAGGTGAACCAAAAAATGGTTCCTCCCTTTAATCTTTCCAGCACATTTGAAGCATTAGTCACCAAGCATTTATCCATGAGGCATCAGATACCAGAAACATAATATGCCATTTGTTGCTTATTTAAATTAATTGTAATGAGTTATACTACTTGTCACCTTGACTCGCAATCACTTCCGTTCTCAGAAACAATCCATGCTTGTCCTCGTGCACTCTGACTCATTGCACTGGATAAAACATTTACAATTGCTTTCGAAACAGAACAAAGTCTGTACATACAAAAAACGAATTGCAGAGCTTTTCAATGCTGCTTGCGTCCACATTCTGAATCACAATTCCGCAATAAACGTTAGACCAGTGAATAAAGCTGAATCATCTGAATGAAAGCATAACAAAGAGAATAACAATTGATCCTATAAGCCTGAAAATCTAAGTTGCTCGCATATTCTTGTTAATGCGTATCAATACTTACATATGTTTCAGATTTAGTTGTTTATTTTGATCCGAATATTCCGTTTCTGAACACCAAAGTCAATTCTCCTTTGCAAACACCTTGTGCGAATGGAAAAGGACTATCACACAAGAGTACATAAAGAAAGAAAAACTAAAAAACGAAAGCAAATTCGCTTTCAGAATTTCAGAGGCTCTGGCAGCATCTGTGGAGGTTAAGCTAAGTTAATAATTCGAGTCTGGGTTCTCTTTGCCAGCACCCTGGGTGCGTTCTGAAACACTTTTGGTGAATAGTCAACAAGAATCGAAATTCCCATATTATTTCTCCCACAAATGCTGCTACAACTGTTGAGTTTCTACAGCATTTTCACGGATTTTTGATAACATTCATTTTGATAATCAAATTATACCATACATTTCTTTACTGACTACATTTAATTTATCCAATTTCCATTTCGAACCTTTTTGCTTTCTGTTCTGTTTTAATTCTCTGTTATCTGTAACGAGAACAGGTACTACAGTTAGCAGATTATATATATTGCATCAGCATTTTAAAACAATCGACAAATCAAACGTAGGTACTAATGTTCATTTACAAGCTGTCTTGATAATAATGTTTGTGATTTCTTCTGTATCTGACTGTCTCTCTACTATCTATCTATTTACGTACCTGTTTATTTTTGCCATGCACAACGACGTGAAGCTAAACAAAATCTATCACACTGAATATAAAGTAGCCTGAAGGTGCACATTGTGGTTCGGTGGTTAGCAGTGCTCCCACACAGCGGCAGGGACCCGGGTTTGTTTCCTGACTCGGGCGACTGCTTGTATTGAGATTGTACATTCTCGCTGTCTCTGTGTGGGTTTCCTCCTGCAATCATGAAAATGTGTAGTATAGGTGAATTGGTTATGCAAAATTGTCCATAGTGTTAGACGCATTTGTCAGGCTTATATATAGGGGAATGGGTTGCACTCCACAGGGTTTGTGTGGACTTGTTGAGCCGACGGGCCTGTTTCTACACTGTAGGGAATCTAGTCTGACACAAATACCTTAATAGTGTACTCGTGGATTTACAGAAAATATCATTTTTCTTTATCTCATTCCTTCATTGTTTATCACTTCCAAGACAACTTTGAGTATTTCGGGCTTTCATTTCATCTGCAGTTCCTATTGGAATCCCCACTGTTGTTGTCACCCTGCATAAAAGGAGTTCCACTGTATCGTGGGTGGGCGAATTTTTTTCGGAATAATGCTGAGATATTGTGCTTCAAAATTTGAAATTCCAGTTGGAAAACAGTTCCATTGCATTCAAAACACTGACATCTGCACAGAACTGCAGCAATTTGACCAGTTATGTCATTTGTAGAAAGACCAAGGCACAGTCAATCTGGCCAGCATCTCCCAAACTATAATATTCACAAAACGATGACAGGTGCTGGCCAGAGTACAAGCAGTGTGTGTATTCTACAAACATAACCCGTTCCATGTTTTCAGGCTGCTTTCTGAAATAGCGACAAGCATTTTTTTTCCTTTGCAGCCTTAACCAGATTTATTTTAAAGAAGTGTATGCAAAAGGGAGAACTCTCCATCACTCCAAGGAGTAATAGAAATACAGGTTTGTCAAACACTTATCAAAACATATGATGAAATGTCGTCACTGTGGAAATACTTTTGTTCCCACTGATGGCAATAACGCCGAGCACTGCTTTATATCAAGCATTTAGTTACATTGAAAACAATTCCTCAGACGTTTACTGACACCTACGAGTCTCCTGATTCTTGATTAATATACATGCCTGCAAGTTCATGCTTTGATAATTTCCTGACTTTGAGATGTTTAAAACGGACATGGTCAGATCCAATATTATCAGGGCACCAGTCAATATTGACTGACAGAAAGGTTCAGTAAAGTCACCAGTGAAAGGCATTGCATATCAAAAAGAACAAAACGGACATTTTTGTTTTTTCTTCAATCAAACAATCAGCACTGTATTATTTCCCGCCAATACTCGGCAGGATATATTGACCTGACATTGAAGAAAGTCGTGCTATATGTATGGTAGTTAGACGATCTCGTTAGCAACTGGAAATTGTGCGAAGATATGTTCACCTCACGGTTCCTAAATGCCTGTACATGACTCACAATTGAGAATTATGGCAGTTCTGTTGGTATCCATTTTGAGACATGGACATTGCCTCGTTTAATCATTCTCATACAGTGGTAGCAAAATGTACGCATTCGAAGTTAACCACAGAAACACAAGACATCTTATACAGTTGATTCCAAGCCAAGATCTAATTGGGAGAGGAATAAGCCAATAGCCACATGGGAACAGGGAGACGTGCATTTCCTCTCGAAGTACAGTACATTCTACCTAATGCTGTTGAATAAAAATAGCACAGCTTTTTCCCTAACAGCTTTTGCATACTGTCTGGTAAAGCATTTTACCACTAAGTTCTCGAAGCATTTTGGAATAGACACTAACTGTTGGCTAATCCAACATCGGCTACATCTGTCAGATAACGTGTGTGTGTATATATATATATATATATAATATATATATATATATATATATATATATATATATATATATATATATAAATTATTTGTTGTGCTTACATTTTTTTTTCAACTTTGCATTTCAATTCAGATGTTGCAACAATGAGGAGCCATTTAGACGTGCCAGAATATTTAGGGTTTAATCCTTTGTACAAATTCCGCATCTTCCATACACTTTTCCAACTCAGATTAATTGAATGAAAGACTCACCATGGCCTTCTATTTTATTTTCCAATGATGTCTTATCTATGATCAATATTAAGTGAATAAATATAAGTTTATTTCATTGCCTCTCTGTTCACTCGATTGTAACATTATGAAAACCACCATTATATAGCAATACATTATCTGAGATAAAAAAAGGTAATTGGAAAGTCTGAACACTGTTTCATTTGATTAATTATCTGTTGACTCCAACTTAAATAAAATGATTTGAGACGTTTCTAACCATCTTACGTTTTTCGATATAATTCCTATGATCAATGTACGCCAGTCATTAGACTATAAGTAGGACAAAAAACCTTGCAATTCAGTAAAGTGTGCGCACAATAGTCGACATGAGTAAACAGAGGCACAAAAAATAGATGTCCTTGGAAAATTTGACAACCTATGTTTGGCATATCTCGTAAAGAGAGAGTTGAGAAAAATAAAAACATTTGGGAAAACTGCCCAGTCATTTGTTGTCAACATTTGGCAAAGTATATCACAGCTGTCAAAATCTTGATAGAAATCCTTGGAAAACATCATTATTTGTAAGTTGTACCCGCACGCTGTGCTACCACCGTTAGAGCAAATCATTCATCTTGAAGAGTGCGTAGAATATTCTAAAACGAGATCAGAATTTGTGGCATCCGTCGGCATGATCTGTCTGCAGTCGCTCGATGCTTATTTATTTATTTATTGTCTTCCTTTGCGATCAATCAGAAAAAAAAGTCAAAATAATGTTTTGCGAACACTTGATATCGTCCATGATTAATAAATAGAGTTGGAAATTTGAAAGTCCTTTGTGCAGATTGAGACGTGATGAAGAAGCAGTAGCATACAATGCCAGTTATTATAAAAAATATCATTATAGACGACGTGACCTACAAGTCTACTAGGCTTGGTTACATGAAAGCAGAGTTATTTTTTCTGTCCTAAATAAAGCATTTTATTTAAATTAAGAAAATATAGGGAAGGAAATGTAGAAAATAATGGACGTCTTTATAACACGAGCAGTCCAAACCTCACTCACTTAAGAAACTCACTTTATATAGCGAACTAGAGAGAGGCTGGCAGTCAAAATAAGATATTCCATCATGTTCTGAGAATGAAATACAATACTCTCTGGCTAAATGGGCACTGAGGTCACCTTCTCATTGTCATTTTTTAACTACATTCACGTAGCATTTCCAGCTAACTTAGATGACAGATAAACAGAGCAAAATGATCACAAGTGAAAATGTGTTTGTCTATTATTACAAGGATGCAGCTTTCATAAAACGTGGAGCAACTGTAAGTTGGCACTTTTGATGATTTGACTACTATTTAATATGTTCGATAGAAGAAGGATTGAGAACTGCATTACATACTGTTCTCAAGTTTCTGTAGCATGACAAATAAAGTTTCTTCCCAGTTGCAGCCTAAGATTAACTTCAAACGCTGGGAAAATGCAACTGGCATGAAATGAGATTGTAAGGACCGTTTGCTCGGTTGTTCAAGGCGCTGAAGTTACCACAGATTTAGAAGTTTTTTCATTTACATTTTTCTTACCTATTTATTGATAAAATAATCTAATTGCATCCGAAACACGCCAGAAGAGCTGATTCAATGCATTATTTGCATGAAAATATTTCACATAACAAAGGACAGAGGACGGAGCGTCAGTGCCCAATCAGGTTTTAAAGAAAGAGAAGCAATGTTAGTGAAATTAGCCGACATGAGTAATTTGAATGACAGAATTACATTTTCACCTCTCGGAAAAACAGGAACGAAATTGCACAGAAAATAATACACATGGGAATGCTTATCGAATATTCACAAACACATCGTCGATGCTCTAGAAAGTGATCAAACTAATTGCATTTTAAACAAACTGAATACAGAAATCACTTCGAGATCCCAGGTTTTTGCCACATTGAAAAATAAATATTGTGTTCAAAGACCACTCTAACTGTTTGGGTCTGGGGTGGTCATCCAGCGAGGCTCACTGGCGGAGGTGGGAAACTGGAAAGGACAACACCATGTCTTTAGTTTGGGTATTGCATAAACTTCAGCAATAAATATCGATTTCATGAATTTTGGAATTTGAACATCTCCTTTCATGCCAGTAAACATCCCCTAAACCAAAGCTTCTCACAACATACGTGAGAAATAAGAAAATGATCAGGGAGAAGGTAGGGCCGATCAGGGATAGTGGAGGGAACTTGTGTGTGGAATCTGAGCCAACAGGGGAAGCCCGAAATGAGTTTTGTTTTGCTTCAGTTTTCACCAAGGAGAGGGATCTTGTTGTAAATGAAAACTTAGTGGAGCTGGGATACAGGTTTGACCAGATCAAGATTGATGAAGTTGATGTGCTGGACATTTTGGAAATCATTAAGAATGATAAGTCCCCAGGGCCACACCAGATTTATCCGAGGCCGCTCTGGGAAGCGAAAAAAAGAGTTTTCTAAGCCTCTAGCGAGGATATTTGCCTCCTCCCTCTCCACATGAGTCGCATTTGGCTTTCATTAACAGAGGAATCGAGTTTAAGAGCCGCGAGGTTTTGCTGCAGCTCTGCATGTCCCTGGTGAGAACACACTTCGAATATTGTGTCCAGATCTTTCCTGCTATAGAAAAGATACAGAAGCTTTGGACAGGGTGCAAATAAGGCTTACCAGGATGCTGCCTGGATGGGAGGGCTTGCCGTAAGAACAAAGGTTGAATAAGCTCGGGCTTTTCTCTCTGGAGAGAAGGAGAAAGAGAGGAGACCTGATAGAGGTGTACAAAATAATGAGTGGAATAGATAGATTCAATAGCCAGAGACTGTTCCTCTGGGCAGGATTGACTGGTACAAGAACTCATAGTTTTAAGATATTAGGGGGAAATATAGTGGAGGCATCAGAGGTAGGTTCTTTACGCAGAGAGTTGTGAATGTCTGGAATGTGTTGCCAGCTGTGGTGGTGAAATCAGAGTCATTGGGGACATTTAAGAGACTGCTAGGCATATACATGGATAGCAGTGAGTTGAGGGGTGCGTAGGTAACTATAGTTTACATTAGGATTAAACCTATGCACAACATCGTGGGACAAATGGCCTGTTCTGCACTGTACTTCTCTATGTTCTATATTCTATGCTTTGCTTCAAATATAGCAAGGATTTGTTCAAATACACATTACCCAAATGCCAGGTTATTTTCCCCCTTACCTAGATGTCTATTGTTGACCTGGGGCTCTTTACAAATAACGGCAATAATTGTGAACAGATGTTATGCGGATCCGAAACATTGTGTTCAGCCTCTTTGAGCAGATTGACCTCTGAGGATGAAGCAAGGGCAAAATGAAGATTTGGTCGAGCAGTAAAGTGAGAAGCCTAAAGGTGTTCTTGGAGTGAGCCTCTCGTAGAAAGCCATGGGTCGTCATATGACTTAAGATCCAATGAAGATAAGGTACCAATGTTTGTGAATATAAGGGAAAAAGAAACACAAATGAATGATTATGGCGCACCATCATGGAAACCTCTGGTGAACAAACTTTTCTGGAATTGTGGACCCAATGCTTGGAAGTGTGGAGTTATCTCCACGATCCGGGATAATTCTACTGGCCAGCGTAAGCTTCTATTCTTCGATATCAAACTTTGTTTATGTAAACTGTTCAAAGAACATCATTGAAAAACAAACCACTGGTTACTGGGAATTTAGCCTTCTATGTGTTGCATGCCTCTCGTCAATCTTTTCCTAAACAGAGGATCTGAATTGCACAACTGTTTTAATTAAATTAATAAAGTTATTGCACAGTGGATACAGATTCAACTCTTCTTTATGTGCCATGCAAAATGTGTTGTCGAACAGAGGAACTGAACAACATTATTCATCAACCATTTCCTTGCCAAACTCTGCCAGTCTCTATCTCTCTTCTGCTCGATAATTAACAGAACCAGAACCCGAACACTGGTAGAAGCACATGTACAACTTCTTTCCAGCTAATAGTAGACATAACAGTGCTTTCCCCTCACAGGCTGCTGGAAGTGTTGAACTTCTCCATCAAATTCTGTTTTCTTTTCTACGGACAATTTCTTCAGCATGTTGTGGACAAGACAGAACACCATAAAAATAGTTTCAAGACTGTAGCCCACACCCTCACATTTCCTTATTTGAAAGTTTGATGCAAACAGCCTATTCCAGATGTGATGCCACTGGCCAAAATGCTCAATGTGAAGCAAAACACAATTTAGTTTTACAGTATAATGAACATGCACACAAAGGGAAGTAGCATTTAGACTAACATAACTACTGGAAATCTTAACTGAATAATAGATGAAATACCTACTATTAATTAATTACTACAAAAAATAGTTACATCTCCGCAGTATTCGTTAGCCAAAGACAAATTCAGATACAAATTCTGACATACAATTCTGCTATCCAGGGTGAAATAAACGATGAGAGAAATGCCGAAGGAAGTAGCAGAAAGCAAGCACTCACTGAAGCAACCAATACTTCTGATAACCCAAATAGTTGTTGACGGTTATAGCTAATAAAAGAGAAAAATGGTTTGTGAGAGCTGGCCACTTTCACTCAAAATTAATCAATTGTTCCAACGTACAATGGAAATCGTAAAGGTCTCCTAAATTGCTCACTTATGCTGTCTTCAGTCGAAATTGGACCATTTAGCGCAGCCATTTTGGCGTGAATGATGTTTCGTGGCCGGTTTGGCATAGCCCATTTTGGCGCAGAGCCATTTAAGTGCAGAACTGTTTTGGTGCAGACCCATTTTGGCGAAGAGCTGTTTTGTAGTTATTCAGTAGTTTGTAGTAATTACTAAAATAAAATATAACTCATTAAAATGCCATCAACAATTTTGTTGTCAAAGTATGGAAAGGAAAAGTGCTCATACGACAGCTATATATACGTATTTGATAGATATGCTGCTGATAACGTTTTGGAGATGTGAGAGGAAGGGCATTTGCAACGCTCACTTTATAAATGGTGACCTAGTGAAACAAGTTAATGAACATTTGCATGCAGCTTCAGCATCTAAGGTAGAAAGAGACACCGTCATTTCAAAGATAAAAGTGTCAGATGCTGAAATAGCCCATAATTTTGAATAAACGTCATATTTTAGATTTTTCATATTTACGTTATTTCATTTATTTTTATTTCCTTTTCCATATTTTTACTAAAGAAGATAAACATTTTTTTTCTTTTTATTGCTTTCATTAATGCTTTTAGCTAAGCCTGAAAATGAATAAATATGAGCTGCGCCAAAACCTTTATGTGCTTAAATGGATCTGTGCCAAAACATGTTATGCCAAACTGGCCGCTCTGAATCGCTCGAGCCAAAATAGCTGCGCCGAATGGTCCTGCACCCGTCTTCAGTAGCTATATCTCTATTTTCGAAACTCTATTCAACAAAATTTAAAAAATGAAAGTCAGGACAAAAATAACCTTTTCATAAAGAGACAGCATTGACAAAGTACCCTGTAAATAAACAGGGATGGCTTCTGCATTTTTTAGGTTTTGAGTTCCGATTAATCATAACTACTGAACCCCTACATTATGATGTGAGGGTTCAGAGGCAAAGTAATTAAACAGTCATTTCATTTGCTTCAGAACTCAGAAAGCTCAAGCAGGACTACAGGCGTTTCAATTCACAGGAATTATTGCCCTGTAACAACTGACACAAGACTCTCCCTTTCATTTCTTAAGTATGATGACATTTTTTGTTTCGTTTTATGCCCACACGTCAATACTCCCTTCTGATTTGTTAGGACTCTTTTTTGATAACATTGTAAAATATAGCTTTGTGGCTCAGAGTGTGTCTCCAATTATATATTTTATTTCAATTTTCTTTTGTTGTGCTTTGAACGAAATTTTAACGAGATGGTGATTGATATGAAGTGGCAGAAAGCAATTTCAGAATGAGTGACTAGCTTGATTTATATAAATATTATCTTACTAAATTAGTTCAGTCACTTTACATCAGTCTTCTGATGATCGTCAGCATGGTGCGGAGCACTATTTTAATCCATATTAATTCTTCTACCGTTTATAAAGAAGACTTGTGTCTTCAGTATTACAGTTTGATCGTCTGTCTGATGTTGTGCTTATTTCTATTATGTGTTTTTACCTGCTGTGCTAAACTTATTAGCTAGTGCAGGTGTGTTTGTTTGTCAAAAAGGTCACCGCTAAGAAATGGAATATACAACTAACATACCACGGCAAGTCTGTTATGGATGGTCATCTTTGATGTGATAGTTTCATTTGTCATGCATCGCTTTTCATTGGTTTATTCTGAGAGGATTGGATTATCACACAGTTTTCATTTAGTTTGGGATCTCTTTCTAAGATGTCATGATACTTTGTTTTGTTGTTGTAACGGAGATGTGCTGCAGTATTTCAAAAACCACGAGATTGTTAAGTCAGTGGCAATTAAATTACATTGCATATAATATTGTTTGACAAATCTGCTGTGCTTGACAACAAATGCTGCGAATTGGGACGCAGCTTTGTGTTCATAGACAAGATTAGTGTGGTGCTGAAAAATCACAGCAGGTCAGGCAACATCTGAGGAACAGGAGAATCGACATTACGGCCAAAAGCCCTTCATCAAGAATCATAGATCCAGTCCAAAACCATTCGTTTGTTAAAGGGCTTAGATGCAAGATTATAATGAAGTCATCTACCTGTAAAAATAAATCAAACATGAACATGGTCTTCAGAAGGGCAGATTGGAAACAAGTGCCACCCGTCCTGTTATTGATCAAATCATCTATGCCTGAAGTTAATTGAGGAAGAATAAAAAGTGTCTTTTCATTCTTCTTCCTCCTCTTTTGCAGAGTGCAGGCTCTGGAGGCTATCTAAAACGTGATTGATGCCATTGACATGCTGCGAACACTTGTTACATTGGAAAATCAAGATAAACATCTTTAAACTAAGTATATTCTGCGACGTGCTGTTACCCAGTTTTTACTCCATTCATAATTTTCCTTTGTTTAACTTATTTCCCAGTGTAGTGGTTGTGGTGGGCGGATTTCTGCACATGTTGTTCTTGGAGCCATCATGATATCATGCTAAACAACTTTCTGTGATCATTACTAAAGAAATCATATTAATTATGGAAAATAATTATTTGCTGATCCCGTCGTTCATATCCTGGCATTGCCAATACACGTTAAACTGAAAACTGCATGTCTAAGACCATAAACTCGCTACAGTGCTTTCAATTAATTATACCAAATCATTACAAAAAAAGACAATTTATTTTTACTGGCCGTGGAGAATGTTTAGGCTCAGCAAAGCGAAGAGATCTAGCTTTGTTGAGTTGAATGCTTCACTCGAAAAATTTAAAGTAATTGACATTGTCAGTCAAAGATCATCGGGGACTGGTAAGATCAGGAAATTTATTTAAACTGCTGATAGAATCTTAATCTAGTTTCCGAAATTTGGACTTTTTTTTTCCAATTCGGTACAAGACTGCGAAACATCTATGAATTGTTATTTGAATACTGAATAGCGTCTCAACATCATTCGTTATTCTTATTGAATTGGCATTAAACCTAACTTCCACAGGAGACTGATTAGATCTTCATGTGAATTACCGTTTAATTTCGATCAAATGGTTCAGTTATCGAAACTGGTATGTACAGATAAATGGCTGAAAGTATTGACAGAAGCAACACAGATCCAGAAGGCACAGTTATCAAGAAATGAGAAACAATGACGATTGTGAATCACCTGAGGTCGAATTGAAAAACAACACAAAAGATTCGAATTTATGGTTGAATGTTCTACATCGCTGACAGGGATTCAGCATGATTCCTCCTTTTAGCACTCACCCGTGTCCACCCTGAACCCTACATACTCGTATATTAATCATGAACAGTCGAAGTTTGCTTTGATGTACAATTTTGTTCAAAAAGTATAAGCCACAACTGCCAGTGAACAATGTAAGTGGAATGCATAGCTAGGTTTATGCAACAGTTGGAATGCAAGGGGTAAGCGATATTCAATCGCCTGTAACATTTAGGGAATGATACTAAATATCTCGAGATAATTACTCAATTCAGTTTAATTTGACACCCGTGATAGAGAAGAAGTGCAAAGAGAACTCGATAGGAAATCTCGTCGGATCTGGTAGTATCTGCTCAGAGGAATCAGAGTTAACATTTTGAGGGGAGTGACGTATCTTCGAATGGTGATTAGGTGAGTTATGACTTTTTATCACGAAGATATAGTGGAAGGATTGGGGAAGGCTAATTGATGGAGATAGAGTCCAAAGACAGGGAAAAAAACGTTGGGAAGACAAAAAGTGGGTAACGATTAGAGTGTCTGATGATGCAACTGTGGGAAGTGTACCAGCTTCAGCTCCTGGGAGACTGTGTGGAGAGCTAGAGTTACGGCTGGATGCTTTTAGGGTCATTTGAGGTGCTGAGCCTTTCATAGATAAGGGATCTACAAAGGTGGTCACACTTTAAGCGCAGGCTTAGAACAGCTGAGAGACCATAAGGAAACGCAAAGGGAGTAGGCAGAGAGTGCAAGAATCACCTGTGATCATTTCCCTCGAAAAAATTACACCGTTTTAGGTACTGTTGGGATGATGACTGTTCAATGTTAAGCAACAGTTCCAAGTTCCTTGTTACTATACCTGACTTTGCAGTGCAGTCATAAAGTGTGAACTTAAACATAATGTTAGTGAGACGAGACTCAATAGTTATAGGGATGCTCAGAAGATCCTGTGTGCGCAAACGTGAATCGAGGATGGTGTGTTGCCTCATCCAGGATGTCTCTGAGTGGCTGCAGGTCGTGCTCAAGCAGAAGGCTGCGAAGCTAGAGGTCAGTGTGCACTTTGTCAGAAAGGATATAGGTCAACATAGCAATGATGTCCTGTGGAGTGACGAGAGATCGAGAAGAAAAGTTAAAATCCAGGACGTCGACGGTCATCAACTCCAAATGTCTTCTAGTGTAGCTGCTAGTGAGGGTAAGAATAGATGGATATGGCAAATGAATGTGTAGTTGAAGTTTTATATTCGAGCAAGTCGAACATTGATAGATTTAGAAACGGTTTCCAGGAGTTTATTGGAATATTTTCTTTGCAGGCACAAGGACCTCTGTCAAGATGGAGGCCTTTAAAATACGATCTCTAGAGTTCTTTCTTTTTCCTTTAAGGGAGAAGGGCAAATTTCACAGAAATAGGCAATATTGGAAGACAAGAGATGTTGATTTTTTGATCAGAGAAACATAAGAAGGCATGGCTCAGATCGACGCAGCGAGGATCAAGCGAATGCATGGAGGCTATGTAGATGATAAAAGAGTTTACTTAAGAAGGAAATCAGCAGAGCAAAAAGGGGACGTGAGATCGCCTTGGCTAAGGAGATTTGGTCAATCCAAAAAATGTTATTGAAGTGCATTAAATGCATACCAATAACTGGAGAGAGAATAGGACACTTCAAGGACTAAAGTCGACATGTATGGCTAGAAGGGCAGGAGATGGGCAAATACCTCAGTAAATTGTTTTTGCTTTGTGTTAACCATGAACAAAGATGTGAAGACATAGGAACTTGACGATGTTGGTCATCATATTTTGGGCACAGTTCCTGTCACATTCGTGGAATGTTTGGATATAACACAATTCATGAAATGGGATAAATCTCTTTTCGGGACCAGATATATCCAGGAACACTGCAAGAATTTAGCAAAGAAATTGCTGTGCCCAGGCTGATATTTTTTGTATTATTGTTAATCACAGCTGTGCTCCAGAAAGACTGGAAGGTAGCGAATGTTGTTCACTTACTGAAAAAGGGTACCAAAAGAAAAAGAAAACTGGAGATTTTTCACCAATAAGCTAAACATGTTTGATGGGAACGTAAATAAAGAAAATTCTGAGAGACAAGATGTATATGCATGTGGAAAAACAGAGTTTGTTTCGGAATAGTCAGTACGGCTTTGTCATGGGCGATCACGTTTCACACATGCGTTAGATTTCTTTGAAGAAATTACCAGAAAGCTTGACGAGGGAAAATGAGTAGATATAGTCGATAAGGATTTCAAAACGGCATTTGATATGATTTCACATGGTAAACTGCTCTGGAAGGTTAGATTTCATGGAATCCGCGGGAACTGGCAAAATACATACACTATTGGCTTGATTGCATGAAGCCGAGGGATATGTTGGTATGATGCCTGTCGGACTGAAGGCCCGTGACTAGTGGAGTGTCTCAAGGTTTGGTGCTGGCCAATTGCTGTTTGTTCTCTACATCAATGATTTGATGAGAATGTACAAGGCATGATTCTTATGTTTGCAGACTGAACTGAAATAGCTATTATCATGGACAGTGAGGAAGATTATCAGAAATTGCAGCAGAACTCAGAACATCTGTGGATGCTGGCCGAGAAATGGCAAATGGCATTTCAGAAAGGAATAAACGTTGTATTTTGGAAAGTCAAATCAAAATCAGAGTTTCATGGAGAATCGCACGACCATAAGAAGTGTAGTGGAACACAGGGATCTTGAGTTCTTAATTTCTTGGTGCAGTGTTCTCCAAAATTATAGTCATAGGTGGATAGGGCAGTAAAGAAGATGACACACTGGTCTTCATCACTCACGGCAGTGAGGATAGGAGGTAGGAAGTTATGTTGCTGTTGTACAGGACATTGGTAAGGCTATATTTGAAATATTTTGTTCAGTCTTGATTATGTCACAATAGGAAGTACGTTATCGAACAGGAAAGAGTGCAGAGGAAATTTGCAGGGATGATGCGAGTACTCAAGAATCTGGATTATTGGAAGATTTTGTGCAAGATTTTGTTATAATGTCAGACACTGAGGGGAAATCGTACAGACGTGTATAAGATCATGAGCAAGGCTAGAATGCATCATTTTCGCGTTAGAGGGCAAAGAATAAAAGGGAACCTGGCAGGTAATGTTTTAACAGAGAAGGTGTTATGCATCTGGAATGAACTGTCAGTGAAAATCACTGAGAAGCATGCATGAATAATATTCAAAACGCATTTAGACAAATAGGTGAATAGCAAATGTTTGATGGATATGAGCCAAATGCAGGGGATTGGGGTTAGCATATGCAGACACTTTGGTCGGGATGAAACAGTTTGTCCAAAGGGCGTGTCTCTGTGCTGATAGACTGTATGAATCTGACTGTATGACACAGCAGGACAATGAACAACTGCTAAGGGAGACTATTAGGTGTAAATTGTGCTATATGTGGGGGAGCAGCGCATTTGATGACAAGAACCAATAAAATAAGGAGCTGGTAAAAGTACAGCAATCAAGCAGCATAAGCAGAATACGAGAGTTGACTTTTCAGGCGGATATTTAATGAGGGATGGTTTGTGGGCGAGGAAAAGTGATTATTAATTAGTTACAAGCAACATATCCAAGCATCACCGAGAAGCATTGTGAATGGGTAATCTAGCAGCGAACATTGTATAAACAAGGCAGAAAGTATTTAGCGGGATATGATATTCTGGAATCAAATGAGTGATCAAGAACTATTCAGAGGTGAATTCAAAAACCGGAATACTTTCACACAGGAGAAGCAACGAAAATGAGATAAACTGGCAAAATGTTTCTACTAGAAATGCAAATCTGTACGAAATCACATATATGAAGAATGCTCACAAACGACGATTCGCCATTGGAGTCAAACATTTTGAAAGATTCCAAGTGTCAGTGTCATGAATAAACACAGGCAAAGATCAACTTCCATATTGAGGGAACAAAGAGATTTGTGTCTATGTACGACATTTTCAAGGAATGTTCCACTGCAGATTGAATATTCCTCGTAAATTACAGAAGCTCGAGAATAGTAGCTCTTACCATTATTCTTTGGAAATTCTTCACCAATTCTCAGAACTGATAATAATGAAAAATCAGAAATAATACTCACTTAGGCTGGTGTGTTTTGTGTTCTGTCAATGTTGATGCATTTGTGTTTTGAATTATTTGGAAGTTTCATTGTTTTTTTCTGAATCTGCAGTAGAATTTAATGCTAAAACAACAACATCTGCGGAATTTCCGTAACCTACAGTAAGCTGCAGGTGCAACCCTGATCTCCGTTTTTTTTTTCAAAAACAATGTCAGTGAATAAACTGGACAGCAATGCCAATCATATTGATCGTTATAATGCATTCTGTCTCTGGAAAAACGTGCTAGTATATCAACAACAGTTATCAGTCGTGGGCCAGAAATAAAATATATTGAAAAGCTACAAGCATTGCCTTTGTTCTCCATTAACATTGAACATAGCTAAATTCAACTACAGGAAGACTTTCTAAAAAAGATCAGAATAATTAAAAGGAAAAAGGATGATCGCAGCAATAAACGTTTTGATTTACTTGAATGCCGAAGTTGAGATTGTTGCATGCTATTTAAGATATTTAAAAAATTGCTAACAGATTTATTTCTGCACCGTCCTGAACATATAATATTTAAAAATGTTTTTGGCATAGAGAAATTATTCGACAACTTTCTCTGAAAGAAAATCGTAGATTATAATACGATAAATGGAAATTTTATGACAAATCTTAGCAAATCCTTCTACATGATATAGAAAGTCTATAATATTTGACATTCATGTTTGAGCGCACTCATATCTCTTCTGTATATCTTATAGGTGCAGAGGGTTTGACATTTATCAAAATCTCACAAATTAATATTAAGTTGCCCTCGTTTTCCTCATCTATGAAACAAAGGAAAAACACATATTCCATATGCAAACAGAATTCAGTGGATTTCGTTCGTTCATAACAAGATTTGCAAAATGGTTCTCAGATGCTTTCGACTCTACCATCAAAACTAAACTCTTGACTTATCATCGTAGGGCATGGCGATACTTTAATATTTAGGACTGGATTCAATCGCCTTTAAACAAGTACAGCGGGTGTGTATGGCAACAGCATCCAATACAGCATTGAATTTCACACATTAGGAGAAATAACGTACTATAGCTTGGCCATTCTTTATTTTTGTTTTATTATTTGCACTGGTTTTAACGTTGCCATGTCAGCACATTTCTATGGAGCACGAACCTTTCTCTTTCTCAAATAATGTGTCCACTGAATGACGAAAAAGAAAACACAAAGACCTATATTTTATGACATGCAAATAACTTCCATGCATAGGACTTAAAACGATTTCCAACATGAATTATTTATGTTCCACGCTTCTCTCACTCGCCATTTATTTAAAGCAGTGTTATCTTTTGTCGCATTGTCCCTTTTAGGAAAGACTTCATAATCCTTTACTTTGAAATTCATTCCATTCTATGTCTATTACAGAGATTCGACTTTCCTTTCAAAATATGTATTTTTGGAACAAGGCATAGTTTGGATAAATCATCTCGCAGTACATAATCCAATTATTCCAAATGAGAGTCAATAATTATTTTGAAATACTAATATTGCAAAACATTAGAACAAAAGAAATTCTGAACTCCAACTACTGCTGAAAGATCAGCACCGTGGACAGCATTAAACATTATTTGGTCCTGTTTCGCATCCATTTACAAGTAATTGTTTTATTTTATCAACGAAGAGCTATTTCAGATACTTTGCTGTTACTTTCAGATTTTATCACCCGTCGTATATCATGTTTGATGTCTTTTCATATGTGAAGTTGCTTACTAGTACGTTGGAGAAGATCTTGAAGCTCTGAACGAAAGGAGTAACAATTGGATACGAATAATTATATGATAGTCCAATTCCATATTTGTTTCACGTAGATGTTGGTCATAAAACCCAGAATCACGGTGTTACCAAAATTCAAACAAAAAGTCATAAAAAGAGGCAAGAGTTTGCCTTAAGAAACATATTTGTATATCATGAGATTTCCATGAAAGATCATGAAGGGAAGAAGAGTTTCAATATGCATGGACAGAAAACGTTAATTGATTGAAATATACTCTGAGTATTGGGAGAATTACTGTGGAGACTGACTGTGCGAGTGGTATGTAACGAATGTGAGATTGCTGCTAAAATTGTCCTTTTCAAAATGTACGTTGCACCTGGCAAAACTTGTAAGTTAATCATTTGGTATCACAAAAGCCTTCCGTTTCAGTTTGAGTAATTTTATTGCTGCGGGTACTTTAAAACAAGTTCTGGTTTATGTGAACGTACTTTTTGTTTTCCTTTTTGGTCCACTGTGGGATGTCAGGTGGGATTGATCGATAATCAACATGGGAATTAACTTCCTAAAGTATCAATGAACATCCATTCACTCAGCAGAACGGCAATACCTTCTTTCTTCACTGTCTAAAGTTAGTTTTTTCGAACTTCACTGAGATTGTCAACAATACTGTATTTACGAGGGAACTGAATTAACTTGCAACATTGCTCACAATGGTCAGTCTCATCATTGTCGCAATAACACAGAGTAAATTTGGACTCCACCAAAGCAAAACATCATAAAACCGAGTAAGTGTGAGAGAGCCAATGAAATGTTTGAGAAGTATTTGTCAACGACTTTTTCTTTTTTTTAAAGAAAAGGTGCTTTAAGATGGTGTGGTGCAGACAGCTTTGATGTCAGCAATAATTTTACAGACTTAGGGCAACTCTCGCCACACCCCTGCAGTGATATCAAATTCATTTAGACATAATGAAAGCTGGCACATTGAAGGGAACATGTTGCACCTTAATTGAATGTTGCTGACAGCTGTATATCACTGTGTTTCACAGGCAACTGATTTACCAATTATGCTGAATTGTGATTGAGGAGTAGTGGTATGTTATCCTGCATTTCTAAGTAAATACGCAATCTACTTTACAATTGCTTCTACTCACCTAATCGTCAAAAGACACAATGTGAGCAAATTGAGACTGAGCAACCGTCGAGCTCAATCAACTTTTTGTTCTGATATTTAGTAACCGATTAATGCTGCCACAATGTGTTTATTTGCGTTGTGAGCATTCTGTGTGTTAATTATTTGCTACTAAATCTATTTTGCGTGAAAGGAAGTATGGTGCAAAATATATCCTTAAAATAATTTTCGTAAACGTTCGGAAACTCCACATTAGTGTCATTTAAAAAATATATAAATAAGAAAAAAACAACAAGCTGCTTTTGGCTGGATGGCATGTGTCTTCACACATTGCTTGAATTCGCCAAATGTCCATCTCCAGATGTCTCTGTGACATTCAGAATCATGTCACGAAATCTTGATGAACAAGTAGTAACACATGTAAAGATGAATGTGAGCTCTATGGATATGAGACAGGAAAAGGAAGGATAAGTACAAGTGATTTAATTATGAACCCTTCGTTGATGTGATCGCTTCAAATTAAACTGCATCATATCTGGTGGAAAACCCGGACATATTCCATCCTGGTTTCTTGCATTAGGCCTGAATCGATTTGAATGAGTATTTAAAAAACTTTACTTATGTTCTCATTTCACATTATTTCTCTTTCCTTCTGGCTTACAAAAATGTTGATTCATTAGCAGATGTTTGCTTTCATTGTTGTGCATTGGATAGGTAAAAAGAATGTGGTGCGAATAAGGGAAGGCTTAGAGTGTTAAAGTCAAAATACATTTAGAACAATCTGATTGAAATTAGTTTCATATGCTTGAGAAACTTCAAAGCATTCGCTAAATTTAATGATCTTTATCTTTTAATTCTATGCAGTTTTACATAAATGTCTCACCAGTAATGTATATGCCAATGTCATAATGTTCAGACTGGACACACGTGGTAAATTGAATGTAATAGCTTCCCGTTTGTGACTTCAAGTGAAGGTGGCATCTCTTTCTTTTAAATTTCACCAGATAGTACGATGCATTACATAGGTTACAACTTACCAACTTCTCGACATTCCACTGAATCAGCTGAAATGTTCGTTGAAAACAAAGATTAAAGTCGTTAATTGCTGATTACTGTACTATTCTTTATCTTATATATTTAAACAGAATGTTCTTTTGCATGTGAAAAAGTTCCGTTCTCGGATATTTATTGCAAAGTACGTACGCCTTTTCTTCCTTTTCTGTGTCTGTGCTGTTTCAAATAGTGCAAAATTAAGTTTAATTTCTTGTTAACAGGCTGTTCAGTATGGTTAAAATAAACCAATCAGGTTGTCAATATTCCACAGACACCCTACACATTTAGATATTAATGGCAGAATTTTTCCCAAACACTTTGTCAGCTGAGAAATAGACACTGGTATGAAAACTATTTTATCTGATGAATTTACATTCCTTCCATCTGCTGAAAGTATTTTTTTTTCCCTAAATACTTTATGGAAAATACCGTCTAACTCACCACCAACAATAGTTAGCTTAGAAATAAATGCACAGTGAATAATCATAGATTGAGATTAGAAACTATTCAAAGCTTTTTCTGTGTGTGCTATTGTTCTTTCTGCTTTGTTCATGATAAAATAGATGAGTTTAATTCCTCATATCAAGTTGCTTTTAAAAGTACATTTCAGTCTTTGTAATGATTGAAACGATTGCAGAAAATGTTCAACTTTGATCGACAAGCTGGCAATATTGTTGAAACGTGACTGTATCTACTGCAGACTCGGACATTGAAGAAACTAATCAATTTCATCTAATTTGCAGATAAATATGAAATCTCCATGCTGAGATAAGGATTAATTGACACTAACTTGTCATGTTACTACACGTGCAGTCTGCAGATTTCTGAAAAAGAAAAACGTGATTTTGTGCCACCTTAACCTGCTCTGCAGTCTGCGGCAAGGAGAAGCAGGCATGATAAGAATGGAAGCAAAACTTCTTGGTCAATTGCTTGTCTGATGTTTCGTTTATGATATGCCTTCTACTGTTTCGTCATGACCTCCATCACTCTTACACCAATTGAGGATTGACATTCTATTTTGCTGTTCATAGAAGCAGCAGCGTTTTGTTGGTGTTGATTCAAGCGTTTTTGCCAAAATATACTTCACTTGCACTGAAATACTTCATTGGAAAAGAAAACAAAATTCGATAAATAAAATACAAGAGAATAAAAGTCGCATCTTATTGTCTTGTCCTTTTCAGAATTAGAACACAGATTTATTTTTAAAAACGAAAACAAATTTGGACAGCATTCACTTCTTGTTTTGCCCACGTGTGCAATCCCTGACTATTTGTCTATCAATGTTGCGGTATGTGCAAATGAATGTACTGAGATCTGGCTGTTGCTGTGATACTGATTTCAACTGTAACTTCTAGCATAGCATACGTTATTCAATTAATTATTTCTCACTGCAAAACATGACCATAATGTTGATGCACGTCATTGGACTTTGCTATTTGAAGCTTTTTGAGCACAAGTGGATCTCTGCCAAATACTATTGGATAATTGAACATTTTGTTTTATTTCAAGCTTTAAATATGCTGTCTACATAACTAACATCACACTGGAATGGAATCACACATATAATAATTGAGTAATAAAATATTACATAATCCCTTATGAAATTGATCATGACTGAATCCTGCTTAAAGGCCATCCCACAGACTTACTGAAGCAATAAACACGTCTTTTGGAGATATGTTGCAATCATTTCGCAGAAATCTGCTTTAACAGACGTCTTGGGCAGATGAGACTTGAACCCAAGGTTTGCTGTACATCGCTATGACTCTATGACAATTTCAGGGCAGCAAACATTTTTACGTGTTTTGCAGTTAACTCAAGTTTATTTTCAGGATGTTATTCTCCCATTAGAAAGTGTATATTTACTATTATTGAGTCAGTGCAAAGTTATAAGGGAAAACTCATGCTTCACAGCGCCAATAGCCACAGTTCGATTCCAGCTTTGGCCAACTGCGTTGAGATTGCGCATTCTTCCCATGTCTGTGTAGGTTTTCCCGGGAGCTACTGTTTCCTCCGGCAATCAAAAGATATGCAGATTAGGGGAATTGGCCGCGCTAAGTTGCTTATAGTCGTCAGGGATGTGTCAGTTACGTGCATTAGCCAGGGTTAAATGTAGGTGTATGAGTCTGGGTTGGTTCCTCTTCCGAGCGTCAGTGTGGACTTGTTTCACCAAATAGCTTGTTTCCATACTGTAAGGATTCTGTGACTTCCACGAGCATCAGCTGGGAACATAGTCCATGCATTTGTGTATTCTGGAATTGATACATATAATTACTCAGGAGCATGTGTTCTGTAGGCGAATCAAACCTTTTAAATATATTGAACGTTCCACGTTGTAATTTTTTTTCTGACCAACAGAATCTACCTGCTTGTTCTGAGAATTCGCATTGGTGATTTAATGATATACGTGGACCTCATGCAAACCATGGTCGAGCCAATCCGGAACTGTTTGTTTGAAATTATGAATTTTTAATTACCAATTTATTTTTACATTATAATTCTTATCAATCCAAGATCAAAATATTCGAAATCGCATTAAGATTGGGAGGCAATGTTGGAACTTTTATTGCATGCCAAAAGGGTCATCTGACGATGACGCATCAGATATTCTCGTGCCAGATTTGTTTTCAATTGGGTGCATTTTGTCTTTTTTCAAAAGTAATGCAAATACTTAGACCTTACCATATCCTGTAAAGCCAGGTTTTGCCAGCACAGAAACAGTATGCGAGATTATTTATTTGGTAGTCTCTGGCCTGTCTTTCACATTGTTAATTTGTGAAGCTTTTTCAAAAGTTTTAAAATAATAAGGAATAATCAAACGTATTTAAACGTTGTTACCATTATCATCCAACTTTTTCTTCAAGTCTTGTATTACTAAAACGAAAGATTAAAGTAAGTCAGACCGAAGGAGAGTAAACACATTGTTTTTCCCTTCTGTTTCATTCCAATTTCCTAATAGCGGCTGATGTTGGATAGAATGCCAGAATATTTTGTAGAATCAAAATATCAAATAATTCTGCACCTGAGGAAAATATCTTTAGGAGGCGTGACCACGTTGGTGTACGGGGTTGGGGTCGTTTTGGGGAAGTGATGATCTCGAAGGAAAAAATGGACTTCTTGGCACGGCAAATACGTCTCTTTAGACCTGTTTTGTTTAGACTATGTCCTCGGACTATCCATAAACCTGCCGAAGTGTGTGATTGGACCATTTGAAATCTCTCATTGGAGAACATTTCAGAAGCAGTACTGAATGACTTCTTTGTTCGTGTTGCCAGAGAAAGAAAATGTCATGCACACTGCTTTCAAAAATGACCCATTCTCCCTGAGAGACTGTTTCATCATTTGATTATTTTTTGCACGTCGCTCAATATCCAACCCAGCAGGCAAATTGTTTTCTTCTCAAAACAAATCACGCCTTCGCAAATAATCTGAAGCATGCTACCATTAATACAACAAGACACGAAATTAAGGCTAAAAAAAGTTCTCATAATACTTTTCCAAACTATTTCCCCCCAGTCTGAATGGCTATTATTACAGCCTATGGTGATGTTGACTTTATTTAGAACCTTTTAAACATCTCTAAAATGATTGAATGTTCAACTCTTTCTCTTTGCATTTAGAAAGAGAAGTTTCACTGCTCGCCAATAATTATCGTAACTGAGTTTTTAAAATCTTTCTGCATATTTTTAAGGGGTCTTTTCATCCATCCACAATTTCTGCCCTTTTGATATCAACCCGAATATCAACAGCGTTCACAATAAGTTTTTATTTTCTTATCATATGCAACAATTAGAGTATATATTATGCACCATGTTTTTTTTTAAAAGAACAATTATGTCAATAATAACAGTGGCCCCGCAAATCATTAAGTGCACCTTCAATAAAGCCTTAAAGTAATTAATGAAAATCCACTAATAAAAAATCCGATTCTTTTCAAGCACAGAAATTCCACATATGTTGGCAACATCCTATTGTTTAAAACATTCATAAGTTCTTCACGAATCTGCCCTGTGACAACTTATCCAATGCTTTTCGGGGCTACACGCACATTATAACGAACAAGTGTCAAATTTCCACACTCATTTTGCCAAAATTTCTAAGAAAATCTCGAGATTGACTTGGTATGTCCAATATATAACTTAATTACGTTCAGTAAATAAACATTCATTTAAAGAAATATTATTTAACATGAATTGTTACAATATATGTCTTTAGGACGCTTTTGAATCTCTGGCATGAATCAGTACCGGGCCTTCAATTGCATTCTAACAAAAAAAAAAGAATATCTGAAATTTGAAGTCTACTGTTCCTGCAGCTCCATATTTTAATACGAAGAAAAACGGAAATTATGACTATTTTTTCCTGGGTTACTCCTTTATTCAGGACTTTATGCATCGTACCTACAAGGAAATTATAACATGAAAGAAAAAAAGGGACACGACTAACCCATCAGCCCTTGAGCTGTAATTCAAAAGCTGAACTTTTCATGAAAATTATCGTCACTCAGCAAGATGAAGTAAAACTTAGTCAACGCACAAACACATATTCCGAACTGTAACTTTCAACTTATGCCGAACTGCATGATACCTTATTCTCTGTAAATGACTCTCATCCCCGAAATCAGAAAGATACCTTTGGTTTTTGCTTTTGGTAAAAAGTTGTTTTCACTTTCATCTGAGCTTAAAATGAAAATCCATCAATAAAAAATCCGATACTTTTCAAGCTCAGAAATTCCACATATGTTGGCAACGCCCTATTGTTTAAAACATTCATAAGTTCATAAAGGATTTTCCTTTTCTGGACTGAATGATTTACTTGGGATTTCCATAAGTCCCAGGAAGGCTGGAGGTTTGGGAGGTGTTGTATAAAAGCTGAGAAATTTAAAATCTGTGGGGAAAGACATTCTGAATGTAATGGTCTTCTGTGCTTTGATGTTTCCAGCATCATTTAAATCAATATGTCTCATTTATCCAGATAACGTATACTCTACTTAAGAAAAGCAATGTAAATGTTCTATATTTTAAAATCATTTGCCTGGAATTTCTTGCCCTCTCATATTATTTCTCAGAATGTATAGTGGTTCTGTTCACTATACGTGCTTTCTGTTGAAGTGCATTGATAGACATTTGAAATTTTGTGTCCAGAAAGTGCAATATTTGCGAACACTAACAATTTTGCAAGAAGTGATTTCGCTTTCCTTCAAGGAAATTGTTCTTGATGTGGGAGTGATCAATATCTGACAGTAAGATTTTCTACACCACTTTGGACTCCTTAAGGTATTCTCGCAGTGGCGTCAGACCCTAAGCAGTAGTGAAGCGACAAAGGATGTGCAGGCTGATACAAAGTTCAAGAGAGTAAGTGAAAGTGACAAGTCAGGCAAGAGCATGCAGAGAGCGAGGGAGACTAATACATTAAATTTCATGTATTTCAATGCAAGAAGCTTGGCAGGTAAGGGCATGGATGTGAAAGTGTGATTGGCATATCATAGCTATTGTTGAAAATCTGTCACTTTAAGAAAGGTTATTTTATCCTCTGTCTTTTCCGAAGAGAGATTTTACAGACAGAGGCTTTTGCAGACGTCCGAGCTAAACCACTTATTGGCACTTTTTTAGAAATGAAATGCTGGATCAATGGAAGAAACTTGAATAGAATTGGCCAGTTCTCATAGAACACGTTCTCTCGTTTACCTTTTGTATAGATTTAGCAGTCAGAAGATATTTGGGATCGCAGTAAAGCTCCAAGTATTGGCCAATGATTCCTAGCTGCCATCTTGTCCGAAATCTCACCTAATATTATTTTCTCCTTCATTGGAGAATTGTATGTCAGCAACTATTTCTTATTTTACATTTTTGATGAGGGGTATGAGAAGTTAGACGATTGCAGCAGTTAATTATGTGTAGGTACTTTATCTATTATTCGGTTAAGTTTTCCAATAGTTCGGTTATTCTGAACTCCTCTTCCTTTTTTTGTAATTTGACTATAATATTGAAATAAAGTGTGCCTTTCTTCATGTCGAGTAGTTTCACCAATCGCATCCCATCGGAAACCTATACATTGCAGATTGAAGATCATTTAAAGTTAGGGTGCAGGCGACCATCTTGTTGAATTTTTTTGAAGGGGTGGTCTGGTCTCGTTCATAACAGAATGTGAGCTCATGTCCGGGTCGAAATCGATATTCCAAGTTGGGTTGGAATTTGGGCCCAAAAAAGAAAGTGGCAGATGCCAGTGTCTTTAGTTTCCGAGGCGCAATTCAGTCCTTGTGTATTAATGCCTCTGTCGGTCACTGAGAGTTGTTCGGGGCTGGAAGAAGGTATGAGTATTTGTTAGTAGTTCAAATATTCACTTCCCAAACTAATGAAAACTCACATGGAAGAGCACAGAGTGCAAGATGCAAGTTTATCAGCTGAAATGGCTAATGAATGCGAGTTGCTTCATAAATCAAATTTGGCTTCCGACATCACTTTTAATCTGGATAGAGATAGGAGAAAAAGAAATCCTCAAGTCGGAAAGATGAATGATATCACATCAAAATTAATAAAGATAGCTTACCACAGAGTAAGAAGTAAATTCATGAGGGATAAGAGAAGAAAGTAAAGCTCTTGTTTTTTTTTCACTGCAATAATGTAGGCAATATAAAGTCACAGCGTTGGTGGTTTTGAAAAAAACAACACTGCAAAGACGGATGTAGGAAAGAGCGACAGGCCAGTTATGTTTTTGACGTGGTAAAGGAAAGGACAATAGGGGCGGAAAGGATGCATCAAAGTGTACAACTTAGTCGGAGTTTGGTTGAGATGAATGTTCTTCATCTTAGTAAACCTTTTAATTCTGATTATGAGATGTGCCCATAGATGCCAGAATCAGGCAAAATAAATTACAAATTAAGAGACACAGAATCATGCCAAATTTTCCTGTTTAAGCATGGGGATATGTATCATTCAGAAGCACGTTATTGACAGAGGAAAAAAAAATCTACCATTGTGACACGAAATGTTCTCGATTTTTTAAAGTGAGTTTGGGGAGTCCAGTGAAGAATTGCGAACAAGTGACAGCAGGTCAGGAGGAACTCTCGTCTCCAGGAATACAATTTGTCCTTGTAAATAATACGGCTGAATCACAAATAGGAGTACTACCGACTGTGGTAAATAGCCCAGTGAAAAACGGAGGGTTTATAGGACGTGCATCCAAGTATTTCTCCCGATTGTGTGCTGACAAGGGCTCAAAGTTGGTGGAGAAATAAAATAATAAAGACATGGAGGTTGAAGTACCATTATCAGGGACCATGCTTAATTAAATGTCGGAGACAAAAGAACAGGTGCAGAACAAAGTTGATATTTTTATTTTAGAGTAATTAACATAACTACTTCAGAAAGATGAAAAACATAAATAAGTGTCTCAAAAAGCATACAGTGAATAGAATTTAAGTGCGTTCAAGAACGATCCGATCTTTAAAAAGATGTCCTGACAATGATAAGATTACATGTTCAAGCGGATGAGAAATGGGTAGACGTTCATCAACTTGTATTACTTGCAGTTTATGAAAAGGACGTGCTGCGGGTTGAAAATTAATTACCATTTGGAGGTCATACATGAGTATGAGAAACACAATCCAAAATGCAAACAAAATTTTACTGACCTGGACAGCATAAGGATGGAGTTGATTTATGCCAGAAGTTGCAAAATTGTCAAAATTTTGGAAAATCTCAGGCATGAAAAAGCCAGCAACTTCAATACGCATTCCTGAGTGTGAATAAGCAAGAACACAGTATTCGGATTTGTATGTTCCTCAACTTAAATTTGACAATGAAGTGATTCTCAAAAATAGCGATACATTATTCAGATCCAGTCCAGAGAAAAGCCAAAATGACCTGAGCATGTCATTGCTATTGTGTGGGGATATATGCGGAGATAAGATGAGAAATATTAATCTAATTAATCACAATGCGGATGTAGGAAATGCAGATATAGGAAATGCAGGTCCAATTAAGCAAAATCTTTATAGATATAACCCTCTGAATTTGGCAATTGATCAAAAAGAGATTGAACACATGCTCAAAGACATCCTAATCAAAATGAGCTCACCCATCGCCCTGATACCAAAACCAGATGGCACTCCACAATTTCGAGAGACCGAGAGCAAATGAGTGCAGTTGCACGGTCTGACTCATATCCAATTCCATATTTCGAAGATTGCATTGAGAAGCTGGAACAAGCAGCTTTCATTTCTAAGTTGGAGAAACTCAAAGGATGCAGTCAAGTACCTTTAACCGGAATGGTGAAGACAATTTTTCCTTTTGTGACACAAAATATAATATGGAGAAAGTGAGGACTGCAGATGATGGAGAAAAGAGTTGAAAAATGTGGTGATGGAAAAACACAGCAGGCCAGGCAGCATCCGAGGAGCAGGAGAATTGACGTTTCGGGCTTTAGACCTTCTTCAGGAATGAGCTCATTCCTGAAGAAGGGCTTATGCCAGAATCTTCGATTCTCCTGCTCCTCGGATGCTGCCTGGCCTGCTGTGTTTTTCCAGCACCACATTTTTCAACAAATTATAATATGACAATTTAAATTTATGCCATTTGGGAAGAAATATTCGCTAGCCACATTTCACAGTTATTTCCACATGAAGGAATGGGGTATTGCACATCTACAAACCTATGAATTTTGGTCACACATTGGAATAATATTTGCAAAATTTGTTGGAAATGTTTGATCGGCTTCAGCAGGCAGGCATTGTGATCAAACTGGCTAAGCATGAATTTACAAAAGCACAGTTGAGATGAGTGAACCATGTTATTGGATAAATAGAAATTGTCCCACAGAATATGGAAAAGAAATAATGGGCATTTCCCTTACCATCGAAGATGCAGTACTTTGATTCCTCGGATTGCTTGTGTTTTATCCGAAGTTCCTACCGAATTTCAGCAGGGTGTTTGCTCCACTGACTTACTTATTAAGGAACTACAGAAAATTTCAGTGTATGGCAAACTGTCAGAACATACTTGACAGCCTGATAGTTATTTTAACCACTATATACAGCATTAGTCACACATAATTTCACAAAGCTATTCTAAGTAGATATCAATGCGTATGATGTAGGCATCATTGCTGTACTCTTGCAGAAAGATGATGAGAAAACAGAAAGAACTATTGTGTGTTTGCTCCAGTAAAGTAAATAATCATCAACAGAAATATTTAACGATTAAAGGAGCAACATTAAGCTTGATTTGCCTTCTCAACATTTCAGCAATTATCTTACAATGCATGTGCCTGCGACAACTACGTTTATTTTCATGACCCATCCATGTTTTTGTCAAAGTTTAGCATGAAAATTCCAGACTTTTGAAATGGCACTAATTAATGCAGCCACTCACTTTGAAAAGTATACACATTGGAGTATGACAAACCCTGTTTACTGACGTGTTGTCTTGCAATGATGAAGAAAGATGGAGCTGTTTGCTGTCAGAAGTAAATGGACTAAATGTGGCAGTGAATGTTTGATGGATTCAATGAAATGTATAGGCATCGCAGTGTACAAATAGAGTAAGACCACAGCTTTTAACATGAAGCCGTTTCGGTGTGTTGATGGTTTTAAAGGGGTGTGGTTTGACGATGCTGTCAATTTAAAAAAGGTTATGCTGTCCTGTTCTTTTTTACTTCTTGAAGGAACTTTGCTAAAGTAGAGGTACAGAACTGGCAACTGAAAACGGCCGAACCAACAACTTAGCAGGCCTTTAGGTATTCTTGAAAAACAATGTTGGAAAAATATGGGAATCAGAAGCTTTTTGGGCTTCCTGAGGAGTTCGAGCTTCAGTTAACAATTCTGGCCTTCGAACTTCCCGGAAATTTCTCTTGATATTGATACTGGAGAACTGCGGGTAAGAGTCTATATCTAAATTTATCATTCTGATAAGGTGTATGCTTATGAGATTTGCTGTGCTCGGAAGTTTAATTCATTATGTGTGCCGTATCCAATATTCACTTAAGTTTTATAATAGTAAATTCATTCTAAATTGTCAAATGTTTTTTTTTAACTGTAGTGTTGAAATAAATTGTGTTTTAGTAGACATCACATCACATCACATCTGGAACCGAGTTTGCACATCTACATTTAAAACGAGAAAAATACAATAAGGGTAACGTTCGGAAATTATCGGAGGTGTCTTCTTTAAACCATGAAAAATTACAGAAACAATGCTGTAAGAGGTTAGAACCGGCAGCTCAATGCTCCAGGTGAGAGGTACAACACGATAGATAGAAGGGGTGGCACGATTGGATGGAAATGGCATTTTTGGTTGCAGAAAGCATATCAGAATTTAAAAATGATATTCCTGACGATGGTCCACAGAACAGAACAGAACATTTAAAAGAGGGGCACATCTTTGATGAGATTCTAAAATAGATACTCCAATAGTCACTGGAACGAATGGAGCAAATGTTTACGATCAAAAGCAAAAATTACTGAAAAAACTTATCAAGCCTGGCAGCAACTGTAGAGAGAAGTCAGAGTTAATGTTTCTCTTCTCGTGTTACTTCGTCAGAAATATCTTGGGAAATTGAAGATACTTGTAAGAATAATAGGGTTGTAATTGATGGGGATTTCTACTTTCTAAACGTATGCGAAGGACAACGCCTGAACTCCTGTGCAGAAAAACAGAACAGGAGAAAGTACTGAAGTATTAGCGGAGGAAGCACTTTGAGATAATAACCACAATTCTATTCATTTAAAACAGTTTGTAAAAGTAGAGGTCTGATCCATAATTTGAATTTCAAAATTAGGGCAAAAATTATTTGATATCATTAGAGAGGAATATTCAAAATTTAAATATGCAGGTTGGTTCACATGTTAAGGGACATCTGCCAAGTGGGAGAAGTTTAAACGTGATATAACAAAATCCTGTCATTGTACTTCTATTTGCAGAAAAGGCAAGGCTGGCAAGAATAGGGAACACGAGGTAAATAGAGATGATGAGAGTTTTGATTTTAAAACATATGGTGGAGTCCTTTGTCGTGTAGAAGCATTTGGAATCAAACGAATCCCTCAAGGAGTATGGGGTCCAAGAGTTGACTTCACAGGGAAATTAGGAGAGCAAGTTGCGGTGGGAATAGGCTATCGTTGCTGGATATGGTAAGAAGAATCAAAAGACATCCTACAAGTATACTATGTCAAAAGCGTAACTAAGATGACAGCAAGATAACATATAGGTCAACGAGACCATCCAAGTGTGGATCCACAAAATAAGGGCAGGCTCCTATATAAACATTTTTCATCAGTATTTACCATGGAAATGACATGGACTCAAATGCATTCAAGCAGATAAAAAGCAATGACTTCAAAGAGTCAGAATTAGAAAATAATAGATGCCAGAGATCAAAACGTAAGTGAACGGTAGAGAATTTGATCATCTGGGGCACTGGGCCATGGAATCGCAGATGTAGTTAAGTGAGGTATGGTGAATTTTGGGGTGTCCCTCCAGGCAGAACTTGCACAATTAATGTTGGGATAAGGGACAATTGTCAGACACAGGTTCAGGTCCATCGTTCCTTGGAACGATGTAGGACGGATAGTGAAGAAAACATTCAATATGGCTCTCTTCATTTGTCAGAGTATTTATTACAAACATTCACACGTCATGTTAAAGCTGTACAAGTCTTTGTAAGGCTAGATTTGATGTATTTTGCAGAATTTTATTTCTCTACTGTTAGAAATGCATTATTAAACTGGAGCGAGTAAAATAAATACACAGAACTATGACACGGAGAATAGAATGTTGGAATTACACCATCTCCAATCCACATTAAGTTACGATATGGCATGGCACTTTATGATGGAGGCAAAAAGTATCATTGCATCGGCTTTCATAAGTGACAAGCCAAATAACAAATCTCTTACATAACAAATCATGATTTAACTGCAAGTTATTGCAATGATCACAATAAGTTATTGTAAAATTTGCGCAGTTAATGCATGAATGAATCATGCTCCTGAAACAAACTGCCACAAAAACTTCAAGTTAAGTCAACAATGACCATCCGAAATAACTATGAAAGGAATATTAATAAAATAGCAAAGTCTACCACTACACATCATCATTTTAATAGCTTCAATTTAAATTGGGAGTTAATCAAACATGTTTCTTACGTTTGGTAAGTAATCTTATATCCTCTGTTTATACACAAATACTTTATTTGTGCAAATTTCGACAGTTCTAAATTACATAAGCCTAAGCATTGACTGCAAACGTCACTGGTGATTTCTCGAACATGAACTGTCAATGTTCGAAGTTAGTACTGGCAAAAGCAACCTCTGCAAAAAGTGTTGAAATATTATATTCAGCAGGATTGAACATAATCTAAGATTAATACTGCAAAATGTAACCCAAATAATGCTAACGAAGATGAAAGGTAGTGAGCAAATTAAAGCAATTACAAAAGCAACAAAAGTGTATTTCTATGAACAAGAGGGTCATTGATTAAATTGATGAGTGTGTGTGTGTGCAATCCAACATTCTGCATGGTCTGGGCGGGGACAGGGTGGTGGTGGTGGTGGTGGAATGGAGATTATTTTTATGTTTGTGTTTGTGCGTGCAAAGCGTCAATTGTTTGGACTGATTATTTTTATGGCATTGGGACTAAACAAAATTAATGAATAATTAAATGAATTGAATGCAAAATGTTTAATGTGCTGAGATAATTTCGCACAACATGACTGATTGCATTGCAGTCAATGAATAATATATGGATCTCTGAGTGGAATACCAAGGTCATGTCTAACAAATTTCTAGTTAAGGATAATAGTTGTAATAAGAAAACACAGCATGAGCAAATTTATTACACTTGTGAAGGAAGATGAACGACAACAATCGAAGATCATGATTAGTAACATTTGAGCAATCTTTTTTTGAAGTACACAATAGTTTGGAATTTTGAATGTTTTACACTTTTATGTCAACTATCCAATGTCTCACTATTAAATGCAATCATCTGCCAATCTTCAACACTGTGATTCTTCGTTCCTTCTTTTAAGCAAATATGATTGATCACCAAAATTATATTATCGATTGATCCACAATCGCTGCAAATTGTCTATTGAAAATAAAAAGTGATAGATGCAATTTTCAGGCGTGTTTTATTTACTTCCACGAGAAAAACCATGGTTGATTGAAGCACAATAAACACATGTGAACCAGAATTCTCAACAGCTAGGTAATCTTTACAAAGAAATTGGCAGCTAATTTATTAAGCAATATCAAGGGTAAGATTGGCTTTGACTTTGCATAAAGTCAATAGCAGGAACAAAATAAATGTGTATTCAACTTTCCAAACAGGCAATAGGGTCTCAGTGAGACTTAAGGAAGATGTTGCAAATAATGAATTCAGCTAACTCGTTGGCAGGACACAATCACGTCATGTTCAGCTGCAAACAGGAATCAATCATAAACATAGGTATCTTGGAGCCATATATTGATAATAATCAGAGCATTTTAAGAAAATTCCGAAGGAGTAGAATGTCACTGCGAGTAAGCTTAATTTATCGAATTACTTCAATACAAAGAGCAAAGGCAGTCATAAGTGCTGCAAAAAGAAGGACGCCAATGACTCTATATCAAAGATGCAATGATTTTGCTGGTCTGTGTAACTGGCCTTGATGAACAAATTTACTAAGAGGAAGATGACCTAAAATAAATTCTGGTAAGCTTGTAAAGTAAACAAAGGTGAATCTGCTCTCACTGTACAGCAGTGGTAACAGCATATCAATGTGAATTTGCAACATCACAACCGTAGATTTCTGAGCAGTATTTTTTTTTACCATTTTCGATTGGCAAATGTACAAATCTGACAACGTCATGTTTAAAGAAAATTTAATTTAAAACTCATTCAAATTTTCGTGGATTGCTGTCAATTATCTTGAGTCCGCATCTAACATTCTGATACACTTTATTGTGTAAATTTCGCAAGAGAGAATTGTGTTAAGAGAACATATTCTTTTTGCACACCATTAGTTAATACGGGAAGGCAACGCATCAGTAACTGTGGATGAACCTCGTTTAACGTGAGGGATCATGAGGATTATGAATGATCACTTGCAATAAGAAAAAACACAGTGAAGCCTTACAGGAGTATGCAACAATTTTGAATCATTTGAAATGGTTAGAGAATAGATAGAGACATTATGGAAGGAACATAATCAATAATGCATTAACTCTCTTATTCTCGGATTATGTGACAATGAAGAGATTATAATTCGTACAATGGAAATGAAGTCAATTATAACAGAGAAAGGTGTTGAGAGTATTGTGAACTAAGTACCTTCCTCCTTCAAAGAGAGTCTGTCATCTGTTGAACATTATTGGTAGATACAAATTAATAGAAATAAGCTGAACCTTATATTATTCAAACACGATGCCAGTTGATTATTAGTATGTGAGTTTCCTTGTCAATAATATCTGAATATGAATGGTTCCTTCATCCTTTTGAACTTTCAGTACCATATAAATTTACAAGAAATCTGTTATTTCTGACACTTTACTGAAATGTGTCGTGCTTTCCAAGAAACTACCTTTCATACTTTTGCATTTATCACTTTTACAGTGTTTGCAACCCGCGACGGGTGATATTTCGAGATGTCTCCGACAAACAAAAATAGGAATTCAAAGTTTGGGTGAAGATTTGTAGCTCGGGTGCTCATTGTTGTGGTTCTGTTCGCCGAGCTGGAAAGTTTTGTTGCAAACCTTTCGTCCCCTGTCGAGGTGACATCCTCAGTGCTTGGGAGCCTCCTGTGAAGCGCTTCTGTGGTGTTTCCTCTGGCATTTATAGTGGCCTGTCCCTGCCACTTCCGGTTGTCAATTTCAGCTGTCCGCTGTCGTGGTTGGTATATTGGGTCCAGGTCGATGTGTTTGGTGATGGAGTTTGTGGATGAGTGCCATGCTTCTACGAATTCCGTGGCTGTTCTTTGTTTGGCTTGCCCTATAATGGTAGTGTTGTCCCTGTCGAATTCATTTTGCTTGTCGTCTGCGTGTGTGGCTACTAAGGATAGCTGGTCGTGGCGTTTCGTAGCTAGTTGATGTTCATGGATGCGGATCATTAGCTGTCTTCCTGTTTTTCCTATATAGTGTTTTGTGAGGTCCTTGCATGGGATTTTGTACACTACATTAGTTTTGCTCATGCTGGGTATCGGGTCCCTCGTTCTGGTGAGTTGTTGTCTGAGGGTGGCTGTTGGTTTGTGTGCTGTTATAAGTCCTAGTGGTCGCAGTAGTCTGGCTGTCAGTTCTGAAATGCTCCTGATGTATGGTAGTGTGGCTCGTCCTTTGGGTTGTGGCATGTCCTCATTCCGTTGACTTTGCGTTGTCAACAAAGACAGCATACTTAAACTACTGGACTTGTGCCTCACAACACACTTCACATTCAACAACCAGATATACAAACAAATCAACGGAACACCCATGGGCTCTCAGATCTCTGGACTCATAGCAGAAGCAGTAATGCAAAGGTTAGAACAAACAGTCTTACCACAAATTCAACCCAAACTCTGGGTCAGATATTTGGATGACACCTTTGTAATCATTAAAAATACAGAAATAAAGAAAACACACCGGATCATCAACGTCACACTAACAGGAATCCGATTCACGAGAGAAAGAAAAAAGGATAACCAACTCCCATTCCTAGACGTGATGGTACAGAGAACACCGAACGGAGAATTCACCACTAAGGTCTGCAGGAAAGCCACACACACAGACCAAATCCTGAACTATGAGAGCAACCACCCCAACACACACAAACGAAGTTGCATCAAGACACTATTCAAAAGGGCCACAACACACTGCAGCACACCAGAACTGCAAAAAGAGGAAGAGGAACACCTATACAAGGTATTCGCCAAAAACGGATACCCACGCAATTTCATCAACAGATGCCTAAGAGAAAGACAACAGAACGAGGACATGCCGCAACCCAAAGGACTAGCCACACTACCATACATCAGGAGTTTTTCAGAACTGACAGCCAGACTACTGCGACCACTAGGACTTATAACAGCACACAAACCAACAGCCACCCTCAGACAACAACTCATCAGAACAAAGGACCCGATACCCAGCATGAGCAAAACTAATGTAGTGTACAAAATCCCATGCAAGGACTGCACAAAACACTATGTAGGACAAACTGGAAGACAACTAACGATCCGCATCCATGAACATCAACTAGCCACGAAACGCCACGACCTTAGTAGCCACACACGCAGACGACAAGCAACATGAATTCTACTTGAACAAAACTACCATTATAGGGCAAGCCAAACAAAGAACAGCCAGGGAATTCCTAGAAGCATGGTACTCATCCACAAACTCCATCAACAAACACATAGACCTGGACCCAATATACCGGCCACTACAGTGGACAGCTGAAACTGACAACTGGAATCGGCAGGGACAGGCCACTATAAATGCCGGTGGAAACACCACAGAAGCGCTGCACATGAGGCTCCCAAACACTGAGGGTGTCACCTAGACAGGGGACGAAACGTTTGCAACAAAAAATTCCAGCTCGGCGAACAGAACCACAACAAAAATAGGAATTGTCAGAAAAAGATTAGCAGATCTGTTAGCACCTGATGGAGAGAGATGTGAGTTAATGTTTCACGTCGATTGACACTTCCTTGACCATAAATTCCTCAGAACATCAAAAACGAGATTTCCTCCACTGCCATTTTGGATTTATGCGAGTTTCAACTCTATACAGTCTGAAGTCATTTTACAGATGATTATTATCTGACAGTGGACTTTGGCTAGAATATGCTTTTTGGCACTCTGTGAAACTAATTGAACATCTAATAGCATGAAAATATATTGCTACTTATTTGTTGGTATTAAACAGACGGAAGGCCTTTTATAAAGATGATATCGATGGTTGCTGAGATGCACAGATTAACCATAATAACTGATTTTCTTCATCTGTTGGATTACCGAATCTTCTTTCCTACCTTTCCATTGTTTCAATGGGAATGAAAGGCATTTTGCTGGCAAAATCTAAGTGGAGATCATTGTTAGGTGAAGTGATTGGAAGGCTTACACAGCGACATGTGTCTCACTCTGTTTTTCCTCCTTCAAAAGGTAATGTTAAATCAACAAAACAATATATTTATTTGAGTAATTACTGCTCCTGGTTTTTGTCGTGACACTGGTTTATTGATGAAACATATAATAAGTGAAGAGCATATTGAACAGGATTTGGGAATTGCTACGTTTTGTCTATGTGAACTGTTGGAAAAGGCGAATAACGACTGTAAGTGAATGCTGAATATCATAAAATGCATGGTAAGAATACAAAATGAAGTCCACATTAGCGGCAGTATCAACACTGACCTGGAAGACGTCAGTTGTACGTAAATGAGCAAATGCATTGAGCAAAACATGATGTTAAATTATTTTCTAGTGCAGATTTCCTGCCTGCTTCCTGGTACACAAATGACCATATCTATCAGAGGAATCAAAAATAGATCAATTCAGAACACCAGAAGGATTCCAGGGCAATTAATGACCATTTGTGGCAATGTTTCAGGCATCAGTAGGGAATATATTTTGTCACTGTAAAACAACGTGTGTGCATAAGGTACGTGCTGGGGACCATGAAACAGGCAGTAATACCTGTTTATTCCAGCAGGTTTAGGAGTGGACTATGTGTTTCAATTCTGGCAGTGTTCTGTCGGGTAATTGGAGGATCTAACCTGTCCTGAGTAATGCAATGGCCAAGAGGTTATTTGGATCGAAACTAAGGTCATTTCCATGCTCATCACAGACATTGCAAAATGGTTGGAATGTAAACTGATATTATGTCCTGTCCACCAATGTAAGATTGAATCATGGAGCCAGTCAGTGTAACGGTGAATGAAGGTCTATCAAATAACATAAGGACAAGTAGGAGATTTACAACTGTTATGTAAAAGGACATTTTTGAGTTTGGCAAGTTTATCTTATGGCCAGAGGGATGAAAGATGCTCTTCTGAACAGATCATACCAATTGAATTGGTGTGTCGTAAGCAATAAGGTCTGGTTCACGAGGTTCTGAAAAAGTATTAGGTCTGGACTGGTCATTTCATTTTGGTTGTTTTTTTTTTGTGTTGGAATAGCAGCAGCGAGTATTGTGCGTTACTGTGTCCAGTGCTGTGGGCATGTATGCTCACACTTCAGCAGTGGTCTGGTTGGATGGAATGGTCCATATGCGTTTAGTTATGTGGGATCCAATGTTCAACACTAACCTAACCTCTTCAAATAAAAAAGTCCCAGTCAATTAGGCTTTGTTTTAAAGCAGTATTTATTTTCATAAACAGAGTGAAAATATTAATTGCAATGAAAGGACACAATGGAAACAATTTCTTCTAGGGCGGCACGGTGGCACAGTGGTTAGCACTGTTGCCTCACAGCAGTGACCCGGGTTCAATTCCCGTCTCAGGCGACTGACTGTGTGGAGTTTGCACATTCTCCCCGTGTCTGCGTGGGTTTCCTCCGTGTGCTCCGGTTTCCCCTCACAGTCCAAAGATGTGCAGGTCAGGTGAATTGGCCATGATAAATTGTCCGTAGTGTTAGGTAAGGGGTAAATGTAGGGGTATGGGTTGTTTGCTCTTCGGCGGGTCGGTGTGGACTTGTTGGGCCGAAGGGCCTGTTTCCACACTGTAGAGTAATCTAATAGCTTTGGCAAATAGGGTTAAGGAGAATGCAAAAAAAGAGAGACGACATGGAACTACGTGCTCAATTAAAGACCTGAGTTTTGCAGCATATTGTCTGATTCACCTTGGTGATGAGCAATCACTTTTCATTTGAGAAGATTCTTTACAGTTGTTACATAGTCATAGCTGATCACTGAGGAGCAGGAAAATCAACGTATCGGGCAAAAACTCTTCATCAGGAATGGGCTGATGAAAAGTTTTTTTTTGCACGAAACGTCGATTTTCCTGATCCTCGAATGCTGCCTGACCTGCCGTGTTTTTCCAGCAGTCACTCTACTTTTGACTTTAATCTCCAGCATCTGCAGCACCCACGTTCGCCTAAATTGTCATTACGATTTTAGTTTCATTCAGTAAATGTCACCCATTCCTCTGCTGACAGTTGTATAATGTTTCAGTCCCTGCCTTTGAATGATATGGTTTCGTTGTCTCTGTGATATACATGAGTTCCATTGAACTTTGCAGTACATAAAATAAGTTTACACTTCTTTTTGTTTTGGTTTGAAAATGGCATTGGTCAAGCAAATCATACATTTGAAAAACTGACAATAAACAGAAAAAAGGAAAGCAATACGGTAAAAGGGGAAAATAAATCAAAATGTTGATGAGTTGTAAAATGTGTCTCTCTTCACTTACCTTTCTTTCGAAGACGACTTTTGCATTCTTTCAGTTCTGTAATGGAAGGAAAAAGAAGATACAAAAACTTCAACATAGTTAATGCATTTAGTCAGTTTTGAGTTACTTCCTTTTGACGAGAATGGCAACAAATGTAAGAAACTAAAACAGGGATCTGCGAGTGATGCAGATCCGAAACAAAAAGTAAATATCATGGTGAACAGCGGCTGTGAAGTGAAAACAGAGTTAAGTTTCGACTACAGTGAACTTCCTTCAGAAAGACGAGGCGATAAATAAAATGCAAGGAAAGAAAACACATTCCACTTTGCAGAGAAACATTCTTTGACGAAGTTAATTCTTCTCTATAACAGATAAATAATAGTCTCATCAAACTTCCATTCAAATTCGAGTCCCGAATTTTGATTTATTTATTCAAGGAATGTAACCATTTGAGCAGAGAGAATTAATTGTCCCTAACTAAATGCCCTTGGGTCCACATTAGGAGCAGGTTTATTTAATTATTCCATATCATTATATATCTCAAGGGGTACCCAACGTTTAAATACGGAAACCATGAAGTAAAACACAACACAATGCTAACCATTTTTGTTTGTATTTCAGAAGCCATTCAATCATTCAGTCATAGAGTTATAGATACAGAGAGATGTGCAACACTGCAAACAACTCTTCTGGCCAACTCGTCCATTCCGACCAGATAGGTCCAAATCTCTCTCAACCTTTCCTATTAATATACCCATCCAGATGACTTTTAACGATTGAAGGAGTCCCAGCTTCCACCACTTCCTCCAGCAGCTCATTAATACATATACCACCCTGTGTGTGAAAAAGTTGCCCCTTCAGTCCTTTTTAAATCAATTCCCCTCACCATAAAGCTACGCCCTCTGGTTATAAACTCCATCAATGCAGGTAAAATACATTCTTGATTTGTTCTATCCATTCCCCTCATGATTTAATAAAACTCTATACTCTCTCTCCTCACCCTCGGATGCTCCAGGAGCAACACTGCCAGCCGATACAGCATCTCCCTTAAGTTCAAGCCCTCCTAACCTGGCAACATGCTTGTAAGTCATTGCTGAAATCTTTTAACTACGCAGCATTATTCCAAAAGAAGGAAGACTAAAATTACACACAATGTTCCAAAAGTAGCCTCACCAAGGTCCAGTGCAGCCACAACATGATCTCCCATCTCCTATACTCAATGCTGCCACCAATAAAAGGCAAGCATAACAAACGACTGCTTCACTGTTCCATCTACCTGAGACTGTACTTTCAAAGAACTATGAACTGCACTCCAAGATTTCTTTGTTCAGCAACACCTCCTAGGACCTTACCATTAAAAGTATTAGTCATGCCTTGATTTGTCTTTCCAAAATGCAGAGCCTCATTTTGTATCTAAATTAAAATTCATCTTCCACTAAGTGGCCAGTTTGAACAAGATCCCGTTGTAACCTAAGGTAATCTTCTTCGCCGTCTGCCACATCTCCAATTTTGGTGTCACTTGCAAACTGCCATCTTACTAACTATACCTCCTATGTTCACTTCTAAAATCATTTGTATAGCATCCAGCATCGATTCTTGTTGCATACCGCTGGGTTACAGGCCACTAATTGATAAAAAAAAACCTCCATCACCATCCTCTGTTTTGCATGCAAATGATTAGATCTCCCTGCATTCCATGTGATCTCACCCTGCAAACGAGTCCACCATGACGAATGTTTTGAGTATATTCACAAAAACCTGATGAACATTCACTATTTTCTTTGTCTATGGGAAAGTTTGCAATTATGAAAGTGATTTCCATTAAAGTGTTATCAAAACAGCCACGTTAACACTAATGATAAATGATCTAAAATAAAGGAACCCTGACAGATCACATGGCATCGACAAAGACACCAGAAAACACATTGGCGACAAAAGCCCTGTCTACCCCGTAAAGGTCTCCTTAATAAAATGTGAGCCCGATGCCAAATTTGTTAGCATATGAATCAAGCATCAGCATGACATATTCATTTTCGCAGAACCATAATTTACAGGCAAAGTCTCATACATTGCTACCACTAACTCTGAATATATCCACTTCAACTTAACCTGACAGACACAGCAGTGGTGGCACCAAAGTGATATACAGGTGAATGGAGTTGCCCTGCGAGTGGTCAAAATTTGTTCTGGATCATATGAAGTTACGTGGCTTCTGGTAAAACGTGGGAAAGTAAACTGCTTGTTGTTTACTACGTATTGTTTTCCCTTGACAACATGGAGGACTGGCACAATGATGATGGCACGGTCACAAAAATGTATTCTGAGTGAAGAATATAAAAGTCAACCATCAACAGTAGACTAGCAGCAGTATGACTGATCGAGCTGGTCGGGTCTCACAGGAATTAACTGCTGGGCTGGAGCTCCAGCAGGAAATGACAGACCCATTAGCACGGGAACAAAAATACTCAACATCATTTGTACCAGAATACCACCTGCAGATATTCCTGTCAAAAACAGTCGCAGTACAAGTAAGCATCGCAGAAGTCTTCGGAGAAAATTCCAAACTTCAAGTCGAGAATAAGCTCCATTGTGTTTTGCGGCACTATTACTGTGCTAAATGGCACAGAATGCGAACCTATCTAATAACTTCAAATTGGGCATTCATCGGACGCTGTCAATACTCCAACACAGCTACTTACAAGTTCTCTCCAAGCCACTCAGCGTTCCGACTTGCAATCACTGTTCCTTCCTGTCGCTGATGCCATGTCCTAGAATTCCCTCCCTAATTCCGCAACTGGCTTTCCCGATTAATTTCTGTTGCTGTTTATTTCTGATCACGCATCCACTGCCTTCCTTTACCATTACGCCATTTCCATGTGAATTGGAAAATAATAATTTCTGTATTGAATACAATATCAGAATTATACGAGATTATCGAATCAATATACTTAACTTTGAAGAACGGATCTACTGATCAGTATTTCAAAGTGTGTGCACTTTCCTAAACGGAAATGGAATGCAAGGATGTAGGAATGACATTAAATAAAATCAATACATATCCATAGGAAACTATTAAGAAGTGCACATGCATTACCCGGCATCCCCTGTGACAGCCAGTTCATACTGTAGTTGCGCTTTCATCTGTTTAATTCCAGTATTGCAACATTATTGCTGTAACCGTTTTAACCTTAATTCTGGAGACCTCAGCACTTCCATTGCTATTCTTGATTATATTCAAGTTATTTTAATGTCATGCAAATCACTCAAACTGCTAATCAATTACTATTGTAACTGGAAGAAAATTTCAAGTTCTAATGTACAGGAAGTACAGCTCGTTCAAGAAGAATTGTGTGCGTTTGTTGCATTTTTAATATATTCTGAATGGATTTTCAATCTCTGTTCAGTGTTTTTCCATTGGCAAAATGCTTGGTTTTATTAAAAAATGTAATCATCCAGTTTATCCATGAAATATCGAGCTTCATCGATGGAATACTTTCACAATATAACGGTACCGCATTGTAAATGTCGTCCAACGAGTGATATTTGTGACCAGTTTAACATAAGAACAAAAGAACACAATAACTGGGAGCAGGAGTAGGACATCCGATCGTTTGAGTCTTCTCCACCAAACAATAAGTTCATGGCTGATCTTTTCCTGTCCTCAGCTCCACTTAACCGCCCTCTCACCGTAAAATGTAATTTCTTTAGGGTTCAATATATTATCTATCTTCGCTTTAAAAACATTATTGAGGAAGCCTCGATCACTTAATTGGATAGGGAATTCCATAGATTCACAATTATTTGGAGGAAGACATTCCTTCTCAATTCTGTCCTTAATCTGTTCCCTCTAATTTTGATGGTGTGCCTTCTTGTCCCGGATTCCCCCGTCAGTGGAAACATCATTGCCACTTCTATTATATCAGCTCATTTCATAATTTTGTATATTTCTGCAAGATTCAACCCGTTTTTCGAAATCCCAATGAATATAGTCCCAGTCTACTCAGTTTATCCTCATAAAACAAACCCCTCAATTCCGGAATCAACCTAGTGTACCTCGTGTACATCTCCCTCTAATGCCAGAATATCCTTTCTCAAGTAAGAAAACCAAAACTGCACGTAATGTTCCAGGTTTTGCCTCATCAGCACCCGATCCAGATGTAACATAACATTCCTGATTTTAAACTTAATCCCAAAGCATTGTAGGATAAAATTCCATTTGCCTTCTTAATTATCTGTTGCACTTGTTAACCAAACTGTTCTGACTTATGTCCAAGGACACCAAAGAACCCTCTGAACAGCAGTGTGCTGCATGCTTTTTTAACCATTCGATTAAAAATTTTAACCATTATTCTGACCGACATGGATGATTTCACATTGATTAACATTGCACTCCATCTGACAGACATTTCCCCACTCACTTAAACTAGCTATGTTCTGTTTTAAGTTTTCACATTCCTCTGTACATTTTGCGCCACCATTCATAGCAGTGTTATCCACAGACGTTGATACATGAAACGGGATCTCCAACTATAAATTATCAATGTAAATTGTGAATAATTGAGTTTGCAATAATACTAGCACTGATGTAGGCCCGCTCCTTGGTTTTGTTGTATACTTTAACTCTATCTATGCATGCAAAAACATTGCTTGTAATGTCTTTCACCATTATATTATGTGCAGTCTCTTGTGTGGAACCATGTCGAATGTGTTTTAGAAATCTAGATACACCACATCTACTGGTTCATAGAATTACAAAGTATTACATACACTTGACTTGCACTTCATGAACCCATGCTGTATCTGTCTAAATGTGCAATTTCTATCTAGATACCTTGTTTTTATTTCCTTCCTTCATAATAGACTCAAACATTTTCCCTGCAACAGAAGCATTCGTTTAACATTATAAATCAAAGGAATATGTTAGAAAATAAACTGGTGCATAGTCGTCATTTGCCTGGAGTACCTTTGTCGTTTCTCCATAGAGTTGGTCGAAGACAATGCATTTCTTCCTGATCGCCACTGGGAGCTTTCAGTGCATTTTGCAAAACATTCCTCTCCTTCTCTTAGTGTCTTTGCATTTTTTTGTCAATGGGGATGCCCTGCCCGTGTCATTCACAGTGTTAAAAAAGACTCGTAAAATGTGATTTTCTAAACATTGAAGATGGTATTCATTTCATTCAATCGTCCACTGTCACCATTTTTGTTTGTCAAAGTTGTCAAAGTTGTCACATCAGTCATGATGTGCTACGTATCAGCTCAGCGATCTAATGTCGAGATTTCTCATTCTAACACATTGAAACTACTGCTGTATCTGTACGGGAAGTTACCAAAAAACATTCAATTTCTTTTTTATTTAAAGCATACTAATGAATTTAATAACATAGCGTTTATGTAATTAATTACTGACATTTATGTACCGAACCACAAAGGAGGTACTTAACATTGCTAGTCTCCACATTGTTACCTTTTTGAAGTTCTCCCATTTGTTCATCTGGAAGGTAAATAGACAGTCTGAATTTCTGCTGGATTATTATTTAACTCTTTCATCGCATTAAGATTGGAATGGCAATTGGATGGTTTTTGATAACGTTTTCAGTAGGACTTAACCACAAATAATTTCCATGGAATTTGGTTTGATGTTCAAAAGGTTACTAAAGATTAACGACAGTAAGTGTTTATATGTCGAAAGGATCAGTGCTTGCTGATGCCTTTACAATCTTTATCAATGAATTGGAGGTGGAGTCCAGATTGTATATTTCTGATACGGCAACTGTAACAAAGGTTGGTGGAAATATGCTCTGTCATGATGAATCAACTTAAATCTTAAATTGATAAACTTAAATCAGTGGAATGGGTTAAAACATATGGTGCGATCCTAGGTGATGCATATCGATGAATAGTGAATAAGTGGCCAGAATGTATTAATGTCCAATGTGACATCCGTGTCCTTGATCATCAGGCAACGAATACGAAAAGCAAAACAGATTCAACAAGAAAGGTGGAAAACAAATGTTCATTATAATTTACAACAAGTCGATTTGAATCAAGGAGCACTCAGGACTTCCTTCAAGTAAAAATAAACGATTAGCTTGCACCAGAAGTGCAGCTTCCTCCTGACACAGGTGTTGAAAATTAAAGAGACAAGCCATTCAGCCCATAAGCTATACACTGATCCGACAAACAGCATCCCATCTGGACCCAGCTACGTTGCATTTCCCCTTGAACACACGTTTAGCTTAGCTAAATCACTTGTACTTCATATACCCCAACGCACTATGGACAGTTTAGCATGTCCAATCCAACTAACATGGACATCTTTGAATTAAGAAGAAAGTAATGACATATCAGATAAAGATATACATGCTCATCAAACTAAGTTGCAAATTATTTCGTCATTTTCTGTTACAGTAAAATAAAGTAATACATCCAGTATTGTCACATTAAAGACCACGTGAGAATCGTAATCTATAGCAACTGCGAATAAAAAATTCCGATAGCATTTTCGAACACAATAAATAACGTGCTTACAATTGAAATTCCAAAACGTCTATACCCTATGAGAAATTATACACATGTATAAACAGGTCAACGACAGTTCTTGATATTCAATGCAGAGAATATTAAAACGCTCATTACCATGATCTTTCAATAGTATTTCATTATCTGTTGAGGAAACCATATCAACATATTTGTAAAACATTTTGCTCTCTCAAGTTGCGAAGATAAGTTGCATAATGCTCAATTTCCTCGTGTTTATTTCGTGTCTACTCTGCAATGATGTTTATGATTTTCGATGCAATTATCATGTCCCTTATCTTATACCTAAGAATGTATTGTGGGACGCAAGTGACACAAACGTTTTGTTTATTTGCGTGGAAATAATATTAGTCTCCGATGGTATCTTATGTTTTATAGTTTCTCCGATTCTAAGACTAGAATGGTTCTCTTTGCCTATTATCATCAGTAGCAGTAGTGGGCCGTGAATGTGAATTGGCTCTGGTCGAAACCTATCCTCAATTATTAACAATAATACTAACACTTTCGGAGTTTAAAGATTACCATTTTAACGTCTAAAATACAGTTGGAAAGTTGAAGCGAACTGGAGCTATTGCGGACAGTTGCAGACAGAACATGTAATAAGGACATTGAGAATATAGCGCAAATTGGAAGAAAATAACGAGTTGTATTAACCTTTGGATTGCATCTGCTCTTCATGTCTTGTTTTTGGATTCACTTACCATACAGAGATTCAAAGTCTAATTAACGAACACAATTCCGAAATTTGTTGCCCCAAAAGTAAATTCAGAACCTTCAACTTGCAAGAGCTGATTATTGGCACATGGCCAACCTTCCTGAATACTAAAATATAAGGTTATTAAAAAGCAGAGTAATGTTCAAAATGTGGAGCCGCTTCCTTGGTACTATCTCAAATAATAATAAATGAAGTCCAGCAGGAATTTCCCCTGATGGACATTTGTGCAGTAGGAATAGTTTCAGCAACAAGGAAAAAGAGAGAATTTTATGCAATGCAGGAAAATCTATCAACCGAGAATTGAAACTATTTCAACTTTAATTACTAATACCTTCGAATCTCCAAACGAATCAGTGCATATGCAGGCACGTGCCATTTGATGTTTTGTTCCAAACCACCCCAACAGTATTGCCCAAATATGCTTGCAAAATTTATTTCCATCTGCGTTCGCACTGGGGAAAACATCGAAACTATTCGAATGCAAGTTTTGAGTTCTGAAAAAGTTTCACTCGACGGGAAATGTGAACTTGAGTTTCTCTGCACCAATGCTGCCAGAACTACTGAGGATTTCAAGCAATTCCAATTTTTAATCTGAACACGTATTTTGCTTGGTTTGTGCAGACACGTTGTTCATCAGTGAATAAAGAGAAACATAAACAGATTAATAAAAAAGACCTTTCGATATATTTTGAAGCCGATGCATTCCTGTAATCACATTTGGTGCATGAAATAAACAACTCAGGAAATGCATGAAAAATGAAATTTTGTATTTTTGTCATTTGATTTGAAGCCACTGATAGAAATGCAAATCCAGGACTCAGCATTGTGGTACATTCTCAATGAAAATTAGGGATGTGCAATTAACGTTACCCCTGCAATCACTGGATTAATGAATGCAAATTATAAACATTATACATGGCTTCCAAATTTATTGCATTCATCATAATATTGTTGCAGAAACATAAGGGTTAGTACAGAAGCCACAAAGATTAGTGGATGCCAGTGATTTCGAAAACAAGGATAAGAGATGGTTACATTGTTGCACGAAAATACAAAGATCTGCTTTTTATAAAAAAATATGAACTGTATTTTTCACCGAGGATAGTATGTACAGAAGCGGTGCTAACTAATATGAAATACACCAATAAAAGCTGTTCACGATAAGTTTGTGAAAACGACTTTTTCTTTCTGGATATTTTGTTGTGATGAAATGTCAGAGAAAGTGGCGAGTGCATACATAGTTACAGCATTTAACGGACATGAACAGGAAAGATTTTGTCCAATATGACCGAAGCGCAGAGAGGTTCAGTTGACAAACTTGGTTGCTGTGGACTGGTTGGATTGAACGGTACATTTCCACGTTGCATGAGTCCCGATTGAGGAACTATCACTCTATGGTACAAATACACAAGTGAACATTGAATGGGAAAGTACTAGACATTTACGTCCTTGATGAGAATGAAGAGCATTTCTTCGCGAAAGCGTACTCAAAGTTCAATGACAAATTTTGAAGCAAAATTGTGCTTCTTAGTTAATGAATGCAGAACACGGACACAGTGCTGTTCAACATCAGCACAGCATAGAGAAATGATCCTTCTGTTTCCAAAAGCAAATGATTAAATGTCAGAATTGTCATGCAAATATATTGATTTCAGAGATTTTGTTTTTTGAAAAAAATGGACTGCAAGAATGGACAGAATGTTTACATTGGTTTCTTTTCGAATGCTCAAAAAGATAGTTTGGCACGAACAAGTATATTTGTACACGGCCTGGTACATACACTCCACGAGACGTTGTCGTTGAATTAACGTGCAAGCATAACAATTTCAGCAATCGACATATTCGCAAAACGACTTCTAGGAGA